>NC_133522.1:28412500-28587500 GCF_049354715.1 Callithrix jacchus
AAATCATACTGGCCATCACAAAGTATAAAATATTATTGTAACAAATATTTGGTGTTAAGATAAAAAATATTTTTTGTGATATCAACATCCTTAATAACTAAAAACTACTTGTTTTATATGCCATTGTCATCTGGAATTTGTAGAAATCTGAAGACTAAACGTATTTTAAATAGCTGTAAAACAAACAGTCCTTCAGGGATATTCTTCAACTCTTGAAGTCAGAAGTTAATTTTTCAAACAGTGATGTTAAGAAATTTAACATGACCTAAAACAGAGGAGAACAGTGATATAAAGATAAACTATCCTTTCTGCTCTACCGATTTTTCTATGAGTCATTCAAAATAAGAAGAAATGGTTGCTACAAAATTACAGATCATAGCAAGCAAGAAAGACATTCTGTGAGTTTAATACTTGCATGAAATTTTATTTCTCTAGAATTTTAAAACTTGATGTACTGAAATCTTCACATAATTTAGATTAACAATAATGTGAGTACTTCCATGAAAATATATAAATATAAGTGAATTATTAAGCACTTACTAATTAAGAAAGGAGTCTTTTTAGTGATAACATTTAAATACAGGGTTTTCTTTCATTTTTACATATTTATACAGTTACTATGCTTGTCCAATTGATGCAGTAGCTGATGTAGTAGGCACATTTACATTGAAAAAAGAATTGGGATTGAGAAAAGATTTTGGAACACTCAGATAAGTGTTTTATATTCTTTTTCTTTTTTTTTTTGGTCAAGATGACTATAAAAATAAGATGGGATTATACAGAATTTGTGAAAGTATAATCGTTTCTAGGCAGTTAAAACTAGACACAAAATTTCTGTTCTCCACACTGCATACTTATTTTCAGTTTCTAACAATGCTGAAATATAAATCTTGCTAATATTTTTTCTTAACGATTTCTATAACATGTTTTGCATAAAGAATCTTAATAAATTCATAAATAATTTCATCAATTTTCTAAGAAATTTATGTATTAGGGTTCTCTAGAGGTACAGAACTAATAGGTTAGATGTATATATAAAGTGGAGTTTATTGAGGAGTACTTACTCACAGGATGACAAAGTAAGGTCCCACACTAGGCTGTGTGCAATCTGATCCGCAAGGAAGCCAGTATAAATCCCAAAGCCGAAGAACCTGGATTCCAATGTTCAAAGGCAGGAAACATGAAGCATGGAGGAAAGATGTAGGCCGGAATACTAAATTAGTGTAGCCTTTCCACATTCTTCTGCTGGTTTTATTCTGGCCCTGCTGGCAGATGATTAGATGGTGCCCACCCAGATTGAGAATGGGTCTGCCTTTCCCAGTGCACTGACTCAAATGTTAATCTCCATTGGCAACACCTTCAAGGACACATCCAGGAATAAGACTTTGCAACCTTCAAGCCAATCAAGTTGACACTCAATGTTAACCATCACCAGCTAGTATAAATTTGAAGCCACATTCCTGTGTGGGGGGAGTATTAGCCTGACTATAGCTTACTGGATAGCATCCAAAAATGTGTTAGTATAATAAAGTGGAGATTGTAGTAGTAGCCATTGACTCCAAGGTTCAAGTATTTTGACAGTGAATGTGTTGTGTAAGCAAGAATCCATCACGAAAGCAATGTGATAAGAATATTAGTGTTTAAGGAATTAGAAGACTGAGAATGATAAATAATTAATGTCCTATTGCCAAGTTCAGTTTAGCTTATTGATTAATTTTGACGTATATCAGTCTACATCCTTGTTTTGTTGGGTTAAGTAATTTGTACATAACCACACTATGTAAGTATTGAATATAATACATGGGCACCTTTTACATACTATTCCAATAGCCTATATAGGTTTTTACTGACAGGAAATTTAGAGAAGCACAATTTATGGATATTGATAGATGTGGTGTCCACCTTGGGATTAATATAACCAGAACTAGGATTTAAGATTTGTAAACTATATATACTCCACCCGTAAACAACACAAGTTTGAACTTCACAGACCCATTTTTATGGAAAATTTATTTCACCTTTGCCAACCCAAGACAGCAAGATCAACCCATACTCTTCTTTCTTCTCTTCAGCCTACTCAGAATGAAGATGATGAGGAAGAAGACCTTTATGAAGATCTACTTCCACTTAGTAAAATAAATTTTTCTTTCTTATTATTTTTCTAATAACATTTTCTTTTCTCTAGCTTCCATTGTTGTAAGAATATGATATATAATATATTTAACATGCAAAACATAGCTTAATCAACTGTGTACGTTATTAGTAGACTTCTTGACAATAGTGAGGTATTAGTAGTTTAGCTTTGGAAGAGTCAAAGTTCTACAAAAATTTTTCACTGTAGGAGGTCAGCACTCCTAACTTCCATGTTGTTCGGGGTCAGCTATACTCATATAGTCAATCAATCAACGGAGAAAGGAGAGAAAAATTTTTAAAAATTGACAAAATGCAACTAATTGCTGAAGTGGGATCATGAGCACATGGACGTTTATCTACTATGATTTATGCTATTCTTTAAATTTTTATGTATGTTACAAAATTGCCAGAATATAGGCTAACTTACAAAAGATTATATGAAGAATTTTTTGAGAACCAATAAAGACTAAAAAAATTATCCATATATTATTTCTTTGATTATAATAATATTACTCAGTTTCAGACAAGCACCAAAAAAAAAGATAAAACAAAGAAACTAATGTGTGGAGATAGTAAATTTTATTTTACATTTTTCTACTCTGAGTAGTATAGAATAGGTTAGCATGGGAGCCTCTATGGAAAAAAGACACTTAAATAGGCCTTAAAGAATGTATTTTACTTAAAAAATATGAATAAGATGAACAAATAAAATGTAAAAATAAAAGTTTTAGAGTTTAGGATACGCTTGTGAGTCAATCAAAAGCTTGGCATCTGTAACCTAATTATACATTCACACTTTTTCCATCGTTTCCTATATATCTGACCTCTTGTCTACTTTTAGCCTCTCATTTTGCTTCACATTCAAATTTTAGCATTTCAGGACAGCATGGGACCTGACTGTTAAAGTCACTGCTTTGCTATTTCCAAGCTTGTCAACAAGGTCTATTTAGGATTTCAAGAATGTTATGAAGACAGCTTATTGTTGGCTCTGCCTTTTGTGAATTCCCACAGATATGAAAACACAGGCTCTTTCCCAGCCATTTTGATATCAGATACTTAATTAAGGGAATTTATGGATTGTTTGTGATTCTTTTTTTCATAATTCTTCTTTGGTATTTTATTTACCAAAATTAAAATAAAGTGTATGTGTTTTTATTATCTGCATTTTTGTTGCTATCATTTTTATTTTATGATTTGAGGGGGCAATTTCTCTCTCCATGTTTACATGTCAATATTTAATATTGTTAAAAAGTGGTTTGTAAATATCAATTTCTTAGTAGTGAATCTAGCTTGAAATAGAAGATGATGATCAATTTTAAATGATTTTCTTATATCAATAATTAAAGCTTATCCTGAAACTGGTAACTATCTTCACATAGTAAGATGATCCCGAGTAATAAATTCTATAGACTTTAAAATGTAAGCAAGAGAAGCAGGATGTAAGACAGATTAATCATAAAGGTTGTTAAATAAAAGGAGCAAGTAGGTATACTCTTCAATAGGGCTCTGATTAGGGCACATTGTAAAAGCAGCAGCAGAAATATTAGACACCCATCTTTCAGCATAGCTCCTATCATTTGGTTGGAACATTAGAACCCTTTAAAAATGTCAACAAGCTAAATAATGGCGAAAGCAGAAGAGGCTATTACAAAATATATACATATATAATTTTTTTCTGTGCAGACAAGATGAAAGAAGCTTTTGTACTCAGTGATTTCCAAGTTTGCGAAGCCATATTGAGGCTCTGGGCAAACGTTGTCTTATTTTATTTTAATTAAATACTTGGGAATAAGTAAACTATAGCTATAAAATCACCATATGGAATACAGATTGTAAACCACATGGGATATATTCAAACAAATCAATGAAATTAAGAGAGGGCAGAAGAATGTCAACTGACTGCCTAGAAAAATGAAGCCATAGTTTATATGGTGAGGAATGGGAAATTCTCTTTGGTACAGTCAATAATTCTGCTGGTAAAATCCCAGGGAAGTTATCATTGACATAAAAGAAGGTACCATGTATGGCAACGGTGAGGAGTGAGGCCCAGATCATAGGACTCAATGGGAAATTTATAAATGGAGAATTGATTTCTGTTATTTCTGACGTCAGCCTTCCAAAAGAAAAGAAGCTCCCTCAGTAAACCAGCTAGATCTCTATTCATTTCTCGAACCTGCCATCAAAGCAGCACTGACAAACACATCTCTAATTTAATTTTAAAAAATAAGTTGGCAACAAAATGTATGCATACATTAAGAGATGATTTAAAATAAAAACTAGAAAAAATAAAGAGGAGATAAAGTACCTTAGTGTTATTAGAAAAAAATGAGAAACAAAGAGAAAGCTTAATTACATCCTGAGAAAGATTAAAGGAAATAAAGCGTCCATGAAACAAAATGGGAACTTTTTATTATTTTTTTAATTAATTAATTAATTAATTATTTTTTTTCCTTATTTTTTTATTGCATTTTAGGTTTTGGGGTACATGTGCAGAGCATGCAATACAGTTGCATAGGTACACACATGGCAGTGTGTTCTGTTTGCTTTCACCCCTTCACCCACATTTGGCATTTCTCCCCAGGCTATCCCTCCCCACCTCCCCCTCGCACTGGCCCTCCCCTTTTCCCCGCAATAGACCCCAGTGTTTAGTACTCCCCTTTCTGTGTCCATGTGTTCTCATTTTTCATCACCCGCCTATGAGTGAGAATATGCAGTGTGGGAACTGTTTAACACGAAGCAGGGAACAACAGCAGTAAAGGCCCATTTGACTTCACTAAAATGAACAATGATAGAAAGTTGGGAAAGAAAGACAAGAAAATCTTGTTTCAGAAACAAAAACAGAATAAAAAAAGAGATGGGAAATAGGCAATAAAAGAGAAGAAACATAGGGATAAAATAAGGAGCCTCAATGCCAGACATAAAAGGGTTCCTAAAACAGATACAGAAAATAGAGGAGGGAAAAATAGAGGAGGGAAGAATTGGTGGAGATTTTTTTCACTGCTTAATAGAAATGTATGCAAATTGAAATAGCCTATTAATTATTTAAAACAATTATTGGAACAACAACAACAAGAACTAGTTATTATAACATTGTGAAATTTTCAACTACTTAAGACCAAATAAAGAGATAATGGTACTCAGAGAGTAAACCAAAGACCTGTACGTAGTGGTGATAATCCAATTGTTAGCAGATATCCAATCAGCAACACCAGAGGCTAAGCAAGGGTAAATCATCTAAAGATCCCTGGAAGAAGAACTATTCCCCTAAATTTCCATTTTCCTCCAAGTAATAAATCCCGTGTGATAATAGAAAAGAAATTAATAGGTGAAAATTAAACATTTTATGAAGAAAATGGAAATTATTAATGCAGAAAAAAACTTAAAGGAACGTAGAGGAGGGAAGTCCCTGGGTGTGTCAATTGGAACTCCGTGTTGAGATAAAGTGTCTCATTAAAAGTGAGGCATGGAAGGAAATGGTATATAGCTAAGCATCCTGAAAATATTAAGAATAGATTGAAGGTATGTGTGAGGTATAAAAAACAGAGATGCAACTTAAACTTGGTGACAGCAACATTCTCTATGAGTGGCAGAGACATAACATTGAATTTTAAATATAACAAGTAAAATCCTTGCTCATCCTCTGCTCAACTTTGAGAAATATTCATAGCCATAGGCATGTGAGTATTTTCTGTTGGTATGAATGTTTTTAGACTGATTTCATTGACACAGTCTAGAAAATTAAATTTATATTTAATACAGAATATAAATCTTACCAAACTTGATGGGGAAAAAAGAGAGCACAATCAGCTGAGTATGAGAGCTGTAATTTGGGGAAGATTGTCAAGGAGAAGGATAGAAACATGAATGTCTCCTTTTTAGAAAATGAGAATTCAAGGGGTACTACTTTCTGCAGAGTGGATAATATTAGGCTTTAAGCCAGGGAAAGCCAATGGGTAATTAGATACTAGATATGAGCATAGAGAAGGACTATATATAGAAGAGCAACTGAGGCACATAGAGACAGGAAGGTTAGAAACATCTAACATATTTTGAGGGGTTTTGGTCAAATTTTTTAATATGTTTTCCTGGTTAAGATGTTAAGCAATGTTGGGCATAAATCATTAATCACTCTTTTATAGTCACTTTATTTATAGAACAACAAGTTTCAAGAATAATAAGTAACCTGCCAAGTTGATGCAGCTGAAAAGAGATATGGCTTACATTTGAATTATTTCCAACACCTACAAAGCCATCCACACTAAATCCACCATGCCACACTCCTTTCACCATGGGTCACATCTTTAGCAGAAAGTGCTGGGACCGAAATCAGCAACTTCTGGTTCCAAAACTGGTTCACCTGCTGCCTTACAGTTCACATTCTGAATTGAGTGCTGTTGTGTTTGTGACAGTAAAAGCAGAAAAGGACAATCAGGCTTAATTTTTTTTTTAATGAGTTCATTCTTGTTATCAAGACTCTGGAGTGGTGCATGACAAAAATATGTCACTGCTGTTACTTTTATATGAGATCACAGAAGTCAAAGCTAACCATTAATTCAGTAAAAATTTGGCCCACATAATGAAATTTCCAAGTTTTAGGACAGTACAGATTATCAGACTGATCCAAAGGGAAAAAATGAGACAGTATTTTCTTTTAAAAGAATATGTGGCATTAATGTGGATTTGTGAAATAAATGTTATACCTTTATATTAATATAAAGTCTTGTATAAATAAATACATCTTTTGTATTAACTTCTGTAGTTAACCTTATATATTTGTGAAAATTTATCGCAATGCTTTTCATAAATATTTCTGCTTTACTACTTTAAATGATCTTTTAAAGTTATATTTTTAAAAACATTGTTTATTATTTTCACATTATAAAATAACAAAATGAAAAAAATGGATTGTTCATTTTGTGATACCTTGTACTCTGTAAGTTGTACCTAAACTCTAGAGAGCTGATTTACCTCTAAATATCAAAATTTTATGTTATTTCACCAACAGACTTATTATATTGATATTTTTAATAGAATTAGTAGCCAAAAGAGTTCATATGTTTATATTTATAGCTGTTTTGCTTCAAGCACTTTTAAATCTTTATAAGTTCAGTTCCTGAATACCACTGGTCTTGCTGGTAATACATTGAGAGAATTTTCCCTGCACATAGCAGATATACAATTTTTTTTCACAATTTATTTGTAGCAAATCTATATTCACATAAGGGTTTACCGAGATGAAGTAGCAAAATATGGACATTTTTATTATACTAAAACATTGCAACAAAATATCTAAAATTGTTATTTTAAATGTGTGCTCTCCTTTGCTTTTGTATGTATAGTAACAAAAATCAGAAGAAAAAAAGTAAAAATTGTGATCATCTAACATTTGACCTATAAAATTTTAACTTTATGTATATTTCTAAATAAGAGAAATAGATTTTATATTAAAACAAAGCTACATGGAGATTTATGGTGTTACATAAGTAAGACTGAATTTGAGGTAGACACTGTTATTATTATTGTGTGTTAACTAATCGTGAACCTCATTTGAATAGGAAGGCCTGAGAAAATATTACAGTATGAAAACCAATCAACTCAAGACATTTGAAATAGCATTTCAGGTTTAGTTTATTGATCAGAGGACTGGTAAGAGGAGTATGGAAAAATTCCTTGATCAATATTTTTGAAATGGTGAAAACTTGAGAAAGAGTTTTGGTTAATTAATAACGTATTTGGGACATTGAAATTGAAATTCCTATTGGATAGCCACATGACAATGTTTGGGTTTTTCAGGCACCCAGTCAGGGAGTTTGCAAAGAACTAGTTTTTCTCTACACTGCAAGGTGGAGATAGGAAGGTATTTTAATCAGGGTTGTGGTTAATAATTTTCAGGGAGAAACTTTTCAAACAATTCAGGCAAAGAGCGAATTCTAAGATGAAATTCTGGATTGTACATGTGCTCATCTATCTTATAATGTCCATTACCAACACCAAGTATATACATTTTTTTAAATGATGAAGATGAAAATATTTCAATTATCTAGTGTAAGGATGAATTAATCACTACATCATCATGCAGGAAAACTGATTTAATTATTAAAAACAAAACACAAACAAACTGTATAATTTATCTCATGCCAGAAAACTTAGAAAGCAGCAGGAACAAGAAAAAGGCAGATATTATAAAAGTGAAGCTAAGTACTTTGACTATATATTTAATGTCAAACCTCCGTATAATGGAATATAATATAAAACATGCTGAAGAGTTAGTGATGGTATTTCTAAAATAATTGTAATATACATGAAATCTAAAGATTTAAAAAGAAAACATTTAAAGACCCCTTATAATAATTGAAAGACAGACTTTCTAGTATGTTTGTTACTACACTGTTCACACTAGCAAAGACATGGAATCAACCTATGTGCCCATCAATAGTGGATTGCAAAAAGAAAGTGTATTGCATATATGCCATGGAATTCATTGTCGCCATCAAACAGATGAGTTGGAAGCTATTATCTTAAGTGAATTAACACAGAAAGAGAAAACCAAATATTGCATTTTTTCACATATAAGTGAGAGCTAACCACTGAGCACACATGAACATAAGTTTGGGAACAATAGACACTGTGGACTACTATGATGGGGATGATAAGAAAGAAAGGAGGGAATGGTGGCAAAACTATCTATTGGGTATTATGCTCACTACTTAGGTGATGGGATCCATACCCAAACTTCAGCATCATCATTTAATATATCCATATAACAAACTTGCACATGCACCTGTGTATCTAAAATCAAAGTTGAAATTAAAAAAATGAACCACTGTTATGCCAGAAAACACAAAAGAAAAACTCATCAGGAATAGTATATTCAAATGTTTGAGCTAATTAGAGATCCAATGAATGCAAATGAAATAGCAATGAAATAAAATAATCAAACAAATGCCTCCTGTTTGTTTCAAAAATAGATGTTCCCTTAAAATCGTGGTTAAAGTTTGAATTCATACAAATTTTATGATGAGAAATTAGCTGGAAAAATGCTTACATTGCACTGAATCAGCCAATTGGAGCAATCTTAAGAAAGCCTTGGCTACTAGCATGATAATTACAATATTGCATGAAATGAAAAAAAATTAGAAGCAGTTCACATCCAGTAGAAAGTGATCGATTAAGCAATCTATTAAGTGGAATACTTATAAACGATTAAAATTACATTACAGATATAGTGAGCATCTGTTGTGGCTGCTGGAATCACATCAATTCTACTATTTCTCTACTTATACGAATTAGACTTTGTGATCTACCATTCTTGCCATGAAATTCACAGGCAGAATACTGAAGAATCCTGAGTCCTGATAGGGAGTGTTAAGGTGCCCACCCCTCTCTTGTATCTTGAATGGAGCAGCATAGTCACTTTTAACAGCGAGAGCTGCTGTATCCCAACAGAGACCTGGAGTCAACTGTTTCTTGGTTTCTGTTAGTTATATTCTTGGCGCCAACCCAGTTTCTATTTTAAATATGAAAATAGTATTTTTAGCTTCCCTGTAAGTTCTATGAGCCAGTCTATATGCATAAGATTATATACTTGTTTAAAGTATCCTACTTTGGTTTATATTGCTTGCCACCAGAGAACTAAAAACAAATTAAGATGTATTTACTGAGAAAAGGTAGTCACCAAATTTTGCTGACTGTGACCATATTAGTCTGTTCTCATGCTGATATTAAGACACACCTGAGACTGGATAATTTATAAAGGAAAGAGGTATAGTTGACTCCCCTTCCACATGGCTAGGGAGGCCTCACAATCATGGTGGAAGGTGAATGAGAAGCAAAGTAATGTCTTACCTGGTGGCAGGCAAGAGAGCTTGTGCAGGGGAACTCCCATTTATAAAACCATCACATCTCATAAGATTTATTCACTACCATGAGAACAGCAGAGGAAAGACCTGCCCCATGATATGATTAACTCCCACTGGGTCCCTAATTCAAGATGAGATTTGGGTGGGGACACAGCCAAACTGTATTACAAAATGAAATTACAAAATGAAAGCCTTAAAGGGCATATTTGGTACTATGTTATTATAATTTTGTTTTCTTTTCACTGTGTTGGATTTCTCTTCAACATAACAATCATAACTTTTGTTGATATTTATAAACAATGCAAATAATAGCAATATGTATTTGCTGTGTTTAGCCTGGAAAAATCTTGAATGTTCAATGATTGAATACCCACTTGTCTCTGCAAATTTCAATTAAAATGCGTTCAATATATGAATAATACCTACTTTCATTTATGAAGAAATGCAAATTAAAATAGTAAGACACCATATTTCATATAATAGATTGAGAAAAAAATGAAGTTTGAAACCTGAAGTTGGTGAGGGTGTAATAAAATCCAGAGTCATATTGGTGCTGGTATTGCAAATTAGGGAAAACTCATAACATGGTAATTTCATAGGAGCTACTGAAATTTTTCAAATGGAAATAACAGGTGATTCAAAAAGTTGCCATCTTCATTTATATTTACATATATACATATTATGCACAAGGATGTCTAAAGATAAATTGTTTCTAAGTTAGAAAGATGAATACAACTACATGGTCATTTATATGCGCTCATAAAATTAAAAAAAAAATTACCTTTGCAACAGTCTTGCATGTTCTTCACATGTACTGCAAAACCGAAAATGCAATTAATAAAATAAAAATAAATTATACTTTCCTTCAATGGAATATTATGCATTGTTGACTAGGGTGAGGTGCTATATTGAATATATATTATGATTGCTAGATTCATAATAACATGGGTATACAATTATTTCTGCTAAATAATATATTGGTAAGTTGATAAGTTGTTGAATCAATGATAGTAATGTGATAGCTCTAGTACAAATAATATAAGTAGTAATATATAATACAGATGTCTTGCCATGTACTGAGATAGGTACTAAGCCTTTCATATGTATTTCTGCGTTTACATCTTTTGACAACCTGCTGAGAATATTATCATTGACTTTTATATCACAAACAAGAAATGGAGGCTAGAGAGTATGGTTCAGTCTGTGTTGCACCAAGTGACCTCCGGGCTATGAAGGGCTGGTTGGCTCAGCTGTTTGGAATTGCTGTTAGCAGATAGACATTCTTAGGTTGGAAGGCATGCGGGGATTGGCTTAGAGCTGCAGAAAACCAATTGGCCCAAGGTCGCTTCTGTCCACATGGGAACCCTTATCCAAAGTCTGAATGATGCCAGATTATAAAGGTGTGGACAATACTTTCATACATTTTTAATCTACATTTTAATTAGGTTCACTCAAACATCTGGATAGCAAGGCTGCCTGCTTCTTCAGTGGAAATAAGTTTCCTTCTCTGGGTAAAGGAAGGGTACCCCATTATCAGTGTTCTTTCTTCCATAATAGTTTTGTGTGTGTGTGTGTGTGTGTGTGTGTGTGTGAGCGGAGTTTTGCTGTTGTTACCCAGACTGGAGTGCAATGGCAGGATCTCGGCTCACCACAACCTCTGCCTTCTGGGTTCAAGCAATTCTCCTGCCTCAGCCTCCCAAGTAGCTGGGACTACAGGCGTGCACCACCATGCCCAGCTAATTTTTGTATTTTTAGTAGAGACGGGGTTTCACCTCGTTGAACAGGATGGTCTCGATCTCTTGACCTCATGATCCACCTGCCTCGGCCTCCCAAAGTGCTGGGATTACAGGCGTGAGCCACCACGCCTGGCCGTCTTTCATAATATTTGAAGAGAATGGCTCACTTAGATATTTTCGAGAGCAACCAAAATGGCCTCAGGTTGTGGCTGGCTCCATAGTCTCTGCCAGGGGTGCTGCACTTACTACTAATCCCAGCTGTTACTGTTGGGGGAAGCAGCAAAGGAGAAAGGATTTACAGAGTGCCTACATAAATTGGTTATGAGTAACATATAAACTGGGAACAACAAACCATGGCAAACTGTGGGAGGCCTCTGGGGAGACAAACTTCTCCATGCCTTATGCTCCAGTGCAGGGTGACCTAGGCTCTGTTACCATAAACATTGCGCTCAAGGACGGAAAACCCCTTTGTAGCACTAAGACATAACAGACTTGTAGTCTCCTTGTAAAGCCCACATTCCACCAGCTACACATAGATAATAGACTAAAGATAACCACATGTTCTTGTTTTGTGAAACTCCCAAACTGCCTCTGTGATCAATCTTTAGAGTGACACACCAGTTCCAGCTCACTCATTCAGTTCTGGCTCACTGATTCATTCCACCATCACATCACCCTCTCCCCACCACCACTCCACTGCCTACCCTATTGATCAAAGTGATTGTAACCAATAAATACAATGAAAGATAAGAGCTTGGGGCCTCCGCAGCCTTCAGTTTATGCACCGGCCCCTGGTCTCACCATGTGCATTCTTAACTTGTCTTTTCCTCATTCTTTTGTTGCCACTAAACTTGGGGTACCCACGGGTGGGGTGTGGGGGCTGGCTCCCTACATGTTGCCATTTCCCCACTTGACACGGCTGAACTCTATCTGTATTTTATTCTGTGCCATTCTCTAGGAATAAACAGGAATTGTGTGGATTTTACAAAAGGTAGCACTGTTATTTAATCTTTCTGTTGAGGATTTAGATATAGCTGGAGCTAGATTATGAGCTGAATGCACAACAACTGAAATATTACAAATAAATTACTTTCAAATAAAATGTTGATATATGATGTTATGATTATTGTAATTTTTGTTTATTATTAATAAATATTTTTCTTATAAATTTGAACTATATTTTTATGGTAAGAATAAATATATATATATATATATATATATATATATATATATATTTTTTTTTTTTTTTTTTTTTTTTTGAGATGGAGTCACTTGGATACCCAGGCTGGAGTACAATGGCATGGTCTTGACTCACTGTAACCTCCACCTCTGGAGTTCAATTGATTCTCCCGCCTGAGCCTCCAGAGTAGCTGGGACTACGGGCCTGCATCACCACATCCACCTAATTTTTGTATTTTTAATAGAGATGGGGTTTCACTATGTTGGTCAGACTGGTCTCGAACTCCTGACCATGTGATCTGCCTGCCTCAGCCTCCCAAAGTGCTGGGATTACAGGTGTGAGTCACCGCACCCAGTCTATATTGTTAATCTTAAGATTGAAAGCTTAAAGGATATATTTTAATATTATGGCAAAACTGAGGAAGTATTTTTAAAATCCATTTGAAACAAACTGTGTACTGCATAAAACAAATTATTAGGATGTTCTAAGATATTACTAGAAAATATACAAGTACTTTATAAGCTAAAGCATGCCTGAGTATAATAGGTATCCACTGCGTGTAACGCATTACCACACACTCAGAAGTTTAGAATAAATATCTTAATATTTCATAGTTTGTGGGTCAGAATTCCAGGAATAACAATGGCTTGGTCTTCTGCTGTCTCACAAGGCAGTATTCAATGTATTAGCAAGGTTGCATTTCTGTCTGAAGCTTGGGGGTCCCCTTCCAAACTCATACGATTATTGGGAGAATTTCCTTCTTGCTACTGTAGGAGTATGGCCTCACTTTTCTCACTGGCTGTCATCAGGGAGATGCTTTCAGTTCCCAGAGGCCCCTCAGAATTTTTTGCCATGTGGCCTTTTCTCAGGTTCTCTTACAGACCTATGACAACATGACAGATTTTATCTTTAAAACTAGCAAGGGTCTTTCTGGCTCTACTCTGTTAATATGGGGGGGTCTTACAAAACATAAGAATCACAGGAATGACTATCCCATCACTTTTGCCATACTCTGTTGGCAAAAGCAAGTCAGAGGTTTCACTCAAACTCATGAGGAAGAAAACTTTTCAAGGATCAGGACTCATAGGGGTCACCTTGTATATGCTCATCACAACAGGTTACCTTATAAACCTTTGTTTTGACATCTTTTTAGCCTTGATTTTAAGAAAACCAAAATGGAGCGAGACTAACAGAGACCATTTATTCATATTAGATCCAGTCTTGTGATTTTGCCAAGCCTATCACAATGAGCAAATTACATATGTTCACAGCATTTGAATAAGTCATTGTGGAAACAGGCATGTGGAATGCAATTTGATACAAAGTTGTATGTTTAGAGAGTGATCAAAAGTGTGAACCAAATTAAACACATATAATAATATTGACATAATCCTCCCTAAGGCAAAAAATGTATTAAATTTTTCAGAAAATACTTGATCTGAGTGTGTCGTAAATAAATGTCCTTCCTTCAAAAAAAGAAATTTTAAGGTATTTTTGGAAGTAGTTTAAAAAAAGTTAAGAGTCAATCAATCTAAATTGAGACTAGAGGGAGATTTTGGTTAAAATAATACAGGATATTCATATCCATTCTATATTTATATTTCCTTGAGCTAAAAATCAATTGAGCCAAAATCATCATGTTTATTTATGTAGAAAGGATATGACATAAAGGCAAATATAATTTCTAACCTCATTTCACTTTTTCGAAGAGTAAGCATAAAACACACAAGTAGAACATAAATTTGAAAAAGTTAATATTTAATATGAAGCAGAACAATTTTTGAAGTAGGTATTCTGCCTCAAGGACGTTTTGTATAAAATAAAATCTGATGACTGTTGAGAGCCACCTGAAGAATATGACAGAGGATAGGTTAAGGTATCCTCAAATGAAAATGAGGGTGTTATGCATTAATTTTAGTGCCTATAATTCCTCTAATCAAAGTTGTATCTGAAGACTTTAGAAAAGAACAAAGCAACTTGACTTTCTTCTCATCTTGACTTTGTTATAGTAACTTGTAAATGGAAAAATACTAATAGTACTTGCTTACAGAGTTTACTTTTATGTTTTAATTTTGTTTGGATTATATAGTCCAAATTCTATCAGACATATTAATTGCCCTGATTTGTAATTTTTCCTAAATTTTATTCGAGTAGGTAAACATATAAATTGTCTCAAGTGGATGTCTTTGTCATTTTCATGCTAAGGATGCATTTAGAGATAGATATCAGGTAATTGCCATATGCTTCTTTGAATACAGCTTAGCACAACGGTTTTTACAGAAAATGTAATGAATGATATGATTGCAAGGGGAACACTAACAGTGTGTATAGCTATTAATAGAAATAGTTGCTTTTATAATATGTTTTTCATTACAAAAGATGATTCTTTCATGACTAGTCAAATACAAATGACTCAAAAATCATGTTCAAGATAAACTACAAGTGTTGAATGACCGATAGATGAAAAAGACAAATATGTTTACATTACATTGTTTAAATATTTCACATTTCGTAATGTTGAATACTGCTTTTCTTTTAGAGAAAGTAAAAAACAATTCATAAATGTCTGAATGGGTATTCAGTGTAATGTGAAGAGGTGTAATGTGCATCTTTGCTTAATTGCAATGCTGTTGTATATGGAAATATTAAGTTTGATGTACTTATAAATAGTGAGTTTCAATAAATTCCCAACCCATAATGGCTGATAAAAAGTGTGCAAATGAGGCTGGACATGGTGGTTCATGCCTGTAATCTCAGCATTTTGGGAGGCTGAAGTGGATGGAACATCTGAGGTCAGTAGTTCAAGACTAGCCTGGTCAACATGGTGAAAACCCATCTCTCCTAATAATATAAAAATTAGCTGGGCTAATAAAAAACAAACAAACAAACAACAATAACAAAAACAAGACTAGACTTCTACAAGAAAACAAAGATTTAGTTAGGTTTTAGTTAGTTTTAACTTTTAGTAAAAGTTTTATTAGTTAGGTTCCAGGCATCTACATAATTACACAAAAATGCTTGAAGAAACAGAAGTTCAATAGACAAATGATGATTGTGAAGCCAGGGCAAGAATTGCATGATTAGTTGAGAAAGAAATGATTTGCAGATAAATTAGAAGAATTTTAAAAGTTATTTTCAAGGTAAAATGTCAAAAGCCTCTTATACATTTAGTATAGATTCTGTTTCACTTGGGGCAGTGGATATAAGGTGATCAAATGTCTCCATTAACACAGGAATACTGGCTTTCCCAAGAATGGTTAAAGTAAGATAATCACGACAAGCTGGTCAGCCTAGCAGTGGCTCTTACCATTTACCAAATTATCTGGGGATTTTTTTTTTAAGTAGAAAAAAATGAATCGAAAACATGACCAAGCTCCTACAAATAGATTAGATTTGAACTGGTCCGAGGTCATGCCAGGCATTGTATTGTTTGCGTATTGGTTTTCTATTGCTACCATGACAGATTTTCAGAAACGCAGTGGTTTAAACATAAATGCATTATTTTATTGTTCTGTAGTTCAGACATCTAGGTGCAATGTAGCTTGGCTGGTTTCTCTGGTTAGTCTCAAAGGACTGAAAGCTAGGTGTCAGGAAGTGTGATCCTAGAGGCATTGGGGATGAATCCATTTCCTTACTCAGGCTGCTGGTGGAATTCAATTCCTTGAAGTGGGTAATGGGAGTGAGAACATTATGCCCTTGGCTAGCAGTATCCTACAGACCGTTCCCAAATCCTAGAGTCCACCCACATTCCCTAGGTGGTGATCGTTTACTCCCTCTTCAAAACTCACAATGCCAGGTTGAACCCTTTTCATGCATCCAATCTCCATGATCTGCCCCCTAGCCTCTTCTCTCCTGCTCTTCCCTCTACATCACTCTGATTCTTTTCCATGCTCTTCTGCTTGTTTAAGGCCCTGTAATTACCTTGAGCCCACCTGGATAATGTAAATCCATCTCCTTATTTTAAGGTGAGCGAATTAGTAACTTATTTTCACCTAAAGGCTTTTTACAGCAGTACCTAGACCAGTGTTTGAATAACCAAAAGATGGGAATTTTGGAAAACATCCTTAGAATTCTGCCTACTCCAGTTTGTTCTGTTACAGGTTACCTGAGTAATTCTAATCTTGCAGCCAGGTTTGAAAAGCAACTTTTAGGAATGCATTCTTGCAAAATGCTACCTGATCACACCTACTTCCATATCTCTACAAGCATCAAATAATCTCAATATGGGAAGAAATACATACTCTTTTTAGAACTTTCAACTTCACTATGACATATAAAAAACTTTGAAGTTAAAATACTTTCCTAATGCTTCTATAAGAAATTTCCACAAACACAGTGCCTTAAAACAGTGAAAATGTATTTTCTTACGTCTCTGGAGTCAGAAGTTCAAAACAAGTCTCAGGAAGCTAAAAACAAGGGTCAACCGGATAAATTCCTTCTTCAGGCTTTGAAGGGAAGAATCAATTTTCTTGCCCTTTTACCTTCTAGTGGCTGCTTATGTTTTTAAGCTTGTGGACACTTCCTCACATCACTTCAACCTGTCACTTCCATCATCACACCTACTACAGACTCTGAACTCCTGCTTCCCTCTTCTAAGGTCCTCTGTGATTGCATCATACCCACCATGAGTAAATTAATATAATCTCCGAGTCTCAAGATTCTTAATCAGATATTAAAAGAGCCTTTGCCATATAACAACATTCGGAGTTTCCAGGAATTAGGACATGGACATCTTTGACGGGTTATTTTAAGCCTACGACAGAAATGCTCACGCTCTTCTTTACAAAAAAGAGCAAGTAGACGAATTTTCAGACACAAATACATTAGATCCCTCAGATAAATGAGGTTGTGGAGCAGAATGCTATGCCAAAATCTGGAGACATAGGTGCATCCATGGAGCCACAGATAAGATCGGTATACTGAAGCAAGAGCTATGGAGCCATAAACGGATAGAAATACTTCAATGCTAATTTGTATAAATTGATGGAAACTGAGTGTGGTTCACTACTAGAAATTCCCGGAGGCCACAGTTTTAAACCTCTGTGGGCTTTGTCTTAGTAACATCAACAAATTCGCACTGAGAAGGTCTAAGAAAGATGCCTTTGTAACTCTGGTAGGTGAGTGAAATTAATCGTGAAACACGTTTAGAGCCTTCTCTATAATAAAGGTCTATTCCAGACAGAAAAAGATTTCTCCAGTGTCTTTTTCAAGCTGAGGTAAAGGGAATCTTCCAAATTTGATTCTGTCTAGGTTTCCTATATTACCTATGGGTGAAAATGTTACCAAACACTGGGGCTGACTGCAGAGAAAGCCAACCACTGAGATGATAAATATTGCCAGGAAAGATGGCGTTATTATGGGTAATATCAGCTGAAGAGATGGGAGACAAGAGCCAAATTATCCTTTCTTTCTTTACCTACTAAAATTAAGTATTTATAGAGTGGGGAGGGAAAACTAGAGAGGCAAGGAAGAGGAGTTGATCAATAGGCAGCAGGTGGTCAAATGAGGGGTAGCAGCTTATTGTAGTCACATATGAGAAAACAGGAATTAAGGAAGGGTAAGGAAGAGGTCAGCAGGCAACCAATGCATTTTATTATTTATTTATTTATTTATTTATTTATTTATTTTTGAGATAGAGTCTTGATCTGTCACCCTGGCTGTAGTGCAGTGGAATGATCCCAGCTCTCTACAGCCTCTGCCTCCCTGGTTCAAGCAGTTCTCCTGCCTCAGCCTTTGGAGAAGCTGGGATTACAGGCACACGCCACCACGTCCAGCTAATTTTTGTACTTTTGTTAGAGATAGGGTTTCACCGTGTTGGCCAGACTAACCTCGAACTTCTGACCTTAAGTGATCTCTTGGCCTCCCAAAGTGTTGGGATTGCAGGCATGAGCCACTGCACCCAGCCCAGTTGAGTCTCATTGTACATATGTAAGTTTCTCAAGCTTTAGTTTTTTGGATGACAGGCTTGTAGAAATATTGGGCCAGTATTTTTTTAAAAAGTCAATAAGAGTCAGAGCTTCAAGAAAATAGATTGGGAATACTGAAGCAATTGAGGGGTCTAGGGAGAAGAAGGATTAAAAAAAAACTCAAGACATATGCCCATTCAACAACTGAGAATTTAGAATTAAGATGGCCTCACTCCTCTTCAACAATTTTTCACCAAAACAATGTAGTATAACAACTACGAATTGAAGCTTAAAGAGCTGCAAGACATGTATTATCACTGAGGAGGAGTACTTAGGAAAGCCCAAAACTAGTAAGAGACAAAAACAACAACATTAGAAAAACCATAAACCACGTGTACCTATAGCTACAACAAAACTTAAACTAGCTCATCTCTAGCAAGATTTACACCAATATTACTATAAAAGGCCTATTTACCTCAGTTAATATTACAGGTAAAAAACATCAAGCATTCAACACAAATTATATGGAATACCAAAGGCAAGAAAAAATGTCCGTGGAGGAGACAATACAGTTAACAGAGCGAGACTAAGATTCATATCTTAGTAGATGTAATTATCACAGAAGGGGTTTAAAATAACAATAATCAATGTGTTAAAGGCTTTAGTGAAAAGTAAAAAAAAAAGTGCAAGAATATATGGATAATGAAAACAGAGAGATAGAAATTGTAAGAAAGAATAAATAGGCAATGTTAGAAATCAAGAACATGCTGATAAAAATGAAGAATGCCTTCTGTTGCTCAGCAATAGATTTGAGAAAATTGAAGCCTGATTCAATGAGCTTGAAGTTACAATACAATTTTGTAAAGTAAAATTTAAAGATAAAAAGAGTAATAATGTAAGAGAGAACTGAACATCCATGAACATGGGATGACTTCAAAAGGTGTTTCATAAGCAGAATTGAAATATCAGAAATAGAAGAAAGAGACAGGAAGATGTATTCCAACTGGTGATGTTTGAGAATATTCTGAAATTATTTACTGACAAAATCCAATCACAAATCCACAAAGTGGAAAGAATAACAAGCAATATAAACACCAATTTTTTAAAATTTATAACAGTAGTATTAGCATAGGCAAAAATGATTAAATTAACTTTCATGAGTCAAGCATTGCTCTAAGTACTTTAATTTTAATTTTTTATTTTGTACTTGGGGTACATGTGCAGGTTTGTTATTTGATAAACTGGATGTTGCAGAAGTTTGGCGTATGGATTACTTTGTCACCCAGGTAATAAGCATAGCACCTGACAGGTAGTTTTTGATGCTCACTCTCCTTCCAACCTTCACCCCAGGGAGACCCCAGTGTGCTTCATTGTGTCCATATGTATGCAGTGTTTAGCTCCCACTTACGAGTGAGAACATGCAGTGTTTGGTTTTCTGTTTCTATGTTAGTTCACTTAGGATAATGACCTCCAGCTACATCTATATTGCCGTAAAAGGCATTACCTTTTTCTTTTATATGGCTGCATAATATTCCATGATATGCATACCACATTTTTAAAATCCAGTCTATTGCTGCTGGATATTTGCATGATCATTTCTTTGCTATTGTAAATAGTGCTGCAATGAACACATGTATGCATTTGTCTTGATGGTAGAACAATTTATAATTTTGGGGGTATATACCAAATAATGGGATGCCTGAGTCAAATGGTAACTCTGTTTTAAGTTCTCTGATAAATTGCCAAAGTGCTTTCCACAATGGCCGAACTAGTTTACATTCCCACCATCAGTGTATAAGCATTCCATTTTCTCTGCGACCTATCCAGCATTTTTTTTACCTTTATTCAATAGTAGCCATTCTTACTGGTGTGAATGGTATTTCATTGTGGTTTTGATTTATATTTCTCTAATGCTTAGTGATGTTGAACATTTCCTCACATGCTTTTTGGCCACACATATTTTCTTTTGAAAAACATTTATGTCTTCTGCCCACCTTTTGGTGGAGCTTGTACCATTCTCTCTGAAACTATTCCAAACAATAGAAAAAAAGGGACTCTTCCCTAACTCATTTTATGAGGCTAGCATCATCCTGATACCAAAACCTGGCAAAGACACACAAAGTAAAGGAAATTTCAGGCCAATATCCCTGATGAACATTGATGTGAAAATCCTCAATGAAATACTAGCAAACCAAATCCAGCAGTTCATCAAAAAGTTGTCCACCATGATCATCTCAGCTAACCTGGGATGCAAAGTTAGTTTAACATACACAAATCAATAAATGTAATCCATCATATATACAGAACCAGGACAAAAACCACCTGATACTGCAATAAATGCAGAAAAGGCCTTTGACAAAATTAAGCAGTCTTTCATGCTAAAAAAACACTCAAAAAACTAGGTATTGATGAAACGTATCTCAAAATAATAATATTTACGACAAACCCACAGCCAATATCATAATAAATGGGCAAAAACTGGAAGCATTCCCTTTGAAAACTGGCACAAGACAAGGATATGTGTCTTGGGGGTGGTCATCTTGTGTAGTGTCTCACAAGGGTCCTCTACATTTCTCGAATTTGAGTGTTGGTGTTCTAGTGCAGTTGGGGATATTTTTTACAAACTTCATCCTTAAATATGTTTTCCAAGTTGATTGTATTCTTTCCCTCTCCTTCAAAGATGCCAGGGAGTCATAGATTTTTATTTCCTTATATAGTGTCATATTTCTCAGAGGTATTCTTTATTTTTCTTTCTGCAATTTTTCAATTTTTTTCTGAGTTGTTTTGGAGAATAGTCTTTAATCTATAAGATATTTCATCAGCTTGGTTTACTCTGCTATTAATACTTACAATTATATTATAAAATGCGAAGTGAAGGCCGGGCGTGGTGGCTCAAGCCTGTAATCCCAGCACTTTGGGAGGCCGAGGCGGGTAGATCACGAGGTCAAGAGATCGAGACGATCTTGGTCAACATGGTGAAACTCCGTCTCTCCTAAAAATACAAAAAAATCAGCTGGGCGTGGTGGCTCGTGCCTGTAATCCCAGCTACTCAGGGGGTTGAGGCAGGAGAATTGCCTGAACCCAGGAGGCGGAGGTTGCACCATTGCACTCCAGCCTGGATAACAAGAGCGAAACTCCGTCTCAAAAAAAAAAAAAAAAAAAAAAATTCGAAGTGAGTTTTTCAGCTCGATCAGACAAGATTAGTTCCTTCTCAAAATGGCCATTTCTTCT
Organism: Callithrix jacchus; assembly: GCF_049354715.1. Classification (NCBI taxonomy): domain Eukaryota; kingdom Metazoa; phylum Chordata; class Mammalia; order Primates; family Cebidae; genus Callithrix; species Callithrix jacchus. The sequence goes on from NC_133522.1 coordinate 28,434,546, forward strand.
TTCAGTCCCTGTATCATTCATTGAATTCTTTTTTTTTTTTTTTTTTTTTTGAGACGGAGTTTCGCTCTTGTTACCCAGGCTGGAGTGCAGTGGCGCAATCTCGGCTCACCGCAACCTCTGCCTCCTGGGTTCAGGCAATTCTCCTGCCTGGGCCTGCTGAGTAGCTGGGATTACAGGCACGCACGTCATTGAATTCTTACATTCCTTGGATTGGATTTTGACTGTTTATTAAATCTTGATGATCATCATTGCCATCCAGATTCTGAATTCGCTTTCTCTCATTTCAGCCATTTTAGCTTGGTTAAGAGTCATTGCTGAGGAAATAATGTGGGCATCTGGAGGCAAAATACACTCTGGCTATTTGGGCTGCTATAGTTCTTGTGTTGGTTCTTTCTCATCTCTGTGTGCTGAAGTTTCTTCAGTCTTTTCAGATGCTGTACTTTGTCTAAGTGGTTTTTCTTTATTTTTTATTTTTTGCTTTTATCTTATTTGATGCTGTTGGGAGTTTTACTGTGGTGGAAGGTGTGTTCTAGTCTTAATTTCTGGAAGATGTTAATGGGCCAAGGCTCAGCTCAGCACTCCTGGGTTGTGTGTTCCATGTTAATGGGCCAAGGCTCAGCTCAGCACTCCTGGGTTGTGTGTTCCATGTTAATGGGCCAAGGCTCAGCTCAGCACTCCTGGGTTGTGTGTTCCAACTTTGGGGAGCTGGTACTGGGCTCCGGCTTTGTTTTCTGAAACCCCAAGGTAAGAAATCTGCTATGCTGTAGGGGCCAAGGTGTTCCCAGTCCAGTGGCCACAACACTCCACTCAGTGGTGTCATTGTTGGCATCACTTATATATTTGCTGCAAAAGTGTTTACCTAAGAAAATAGGCCTGTAAATCCGTAAATAATTTTACATTTCTACTAAGACATCTTTTCCAAGTCATTTTATTTTTCCTCAAGTGAAGAGTTAGATTTAAGCAAGTCTCCCCTTAAACAATAGGTTGCTAACCTGTCCAAATACTTTGTTTATTTCACAGCAGTTTACTTAGCAAGCCCATGATCTAACTGTGTCCACTAATCTTAATTATGTCACCATCGTTGCACAAACCCAATTAGCTTCTGTCTTTGAAAGAACTGAAATAATCTACTATATCACAGATCAAGGTGTCCTGTCCATTCCATTCTGAAATGGTGCAAAGACTCAAGACTTTTTTTTTTTAAGTAAGAACAATTTACTTATCTTTCTTTGATGAACGGTTTTCTTTGTTATTGTTGATTTTTCAATAGTGCCAGTGGTCAAAACCTATTTTGTAGCAGATGTAGAAACAGGTTCTAATCCATGGTTTGACTCCAATGTCTCAACAGTCTTCAGTCATCTTATTGAATGCATCTTATTAAAATCCATCTCCGCTATATTTTTTTTCTCTATGGAAATGAGTTTCCTTAAACGACTCACCCACCTCTATGCAACAGAATAATTTATCTTAATCTCTAGTTTTTACCATTCTTTTAACTTCAGTCCTGCATTTTCTACTGCCTGCAGGACTTTCCCACTTGCCTACATTTCCATCATCCGACTCCATTTAACTGACACTATTTAAACTAAACTCATCTATGCCAAAAATGTAATTCTCTGGACTTCATTATTATACCAAAATTTGACAGACGTTTTAAAAATCTTATGCATACATTTCTTGTCACCCTATTAACATTGTAAATGTCCTGAGGAAAAGGATCTCATAAGATACTTCTCAGTATTGTCCTCTTCTGCTAAGCACAATGCAGTGCATGAGGTATTCAGTAAAAGGGAGAAAAAGCAAAAAATGAGAGAGCTGTAAGTCATTTTAATTACTGTATAAAATTAGGTTCGGTGTGACATTTAAAATTACAGTTTAATTTGATTCAGTGGTCATGAGCTAGTTTCATCAGGGGTGCTCAAGAAACCCTGGGGGTACTTATAATGAATAATTATTATACCCTGACCTCTAGGCAGGCTATTCTTAGGTTTTGGTTATCATGAAATGAACCCTGGAGGTGATATTAGGGAAAAGAGAATAAATGAAGACAGAAAGGTAAGGTCTTCTTTTTAATCTTTTTGCTTTCTCTCACTGGAAAAGTCTACTGACAAGAGGCAATTACATTTTCAAGGATATTTGATGCAGGAAGCCCATTTTAAATATGGAAGAGAAAGTAGAGTGATAGAAGGGTTAGATAAATTAGTTTGCTAAACTTAATTTATCTTTAATTTAACTTATTCTTGCAACCCCAAGAATAAGTTCTGAAAGGAAATCCTTGTAAACCGTTTGGTTTTCATTTATAGAATCACCTAAGTTGGTCACCACAGAGATGACAAGCGATGACAGAGAAGACACAGTCTTCTCTTCCTCTAAGCTTGAAAATGCTTCTGTACGAATGGACACCAGCAAATTCCACCCCCCAAAAGAGAGATATAATAGAAAGAGAGCAGTATTGTCAAACACGAGGACTTCCAATCTATGTTCCAGACATAGTGGTAAAAGGGAATCAAGAAAACAAATGTACTTTTTTTCTTCCTATAATTGCAGATGAACGTGAGAAGTCATATATTATTAGGTCAAGGATAAGTCAAAACGATGCAGAATTCATTTCAATTCAATTTAATTCAATAAATATTTAGTAGAAGTCATGTGGTAGATATTCTACCAATATTGTAGATACACAAAGGGAATTAAGGCAACCTGTTCGCTCAAGAAGATGCATTTATTTGTAGTTAGAGGCTTTGGTGCTATGTGGAAATTCTATATATTTTTATTCCATTCCTCTTTCTACTCTCTTGGGCCATGTCACACTTTTCTCATTCTTATAAAACTTCTCAAAAATCATTCTGATAAGATAACGCTTAAGTCCTTCAGGACATAACATATATAATGAAATGAATGTGTAAATGAAATAAAATATTTTCACCATTTCTGTATAATGGAAAAAAATCACAAAAACAAAGTTATCTGGTTTTGACTCTTTTTTTTTTGGCAAACAGCTCTTATTCTGATGGCTTATTTGTTTTTAGAGAAATATTACCATAATTCTGGTTGTTCTTTTACACTAACTATCACAGTAGATAGGTAAATGAAGAAACCTTTCTTATGTGATTTCAGAAGGTAATACATTGTAATGTAACCTTATTTTTAACATTTTAATGTAACCCTATTTTTTAATATTTTGATTTTAGAACAGGGCTATCTATAGTGTTGGTAAGGCATAATTATATACGTGTAGTAATAATTACACACATGTAGAGGTATTATATATAGTGGACCTTTAATATAATATAAGCAAAAATAAAATTATAAGCAAATGAACATTATTAAAATGCATTATTAACAAAACTAAGGCTTTAGGTAAAACTAACTAAAATCAATATTTACTAAAGCTACTTACTCCTATAATTTGCTTTGCTGGTTAAAACACAGCTATAAAAATTTTGATCAAAGGTTTTTATTTTGTAAAAGATCTGAGACAGCATAAACGTTAATAAAATTTCTTTATTTGCAGATTTATTTGAGTAATTTGAAAAATTATTAACGTTTCTTAATTACTCTCAACACCTTACAGTATTTCCTGTAGGCACTGTTGGTGATACTGAATTTAAGTTACATTTAACAAAATAGTTGTTAAAGTAAAAATTATGATTTGGAGTTTGCTAACTAACTCTTGTTAGCTTTCACTGTCTGTATTGAGAAGAGCGGCAATTCTTGTCTTTCTCCTTTTTCCTCTTTAATTAACAGGAACTTATTTATATAATAGCTATAAAATCAGTTCAGGTCTTGCCTGATATCCCTGATTGTAATGGTGTACAGTTTACTCTATTATATTAGTCAGTGTTCATGCTGCTGATTAAAGACATACCTGAGACTGGGTAATCGATAAAGAAAAAGAAGTTTAATGGACTCACAGTTCCATGTGGCTGGGAAGGCCTCACAATCATGGTGGAACGCAAAAGACACATCTTACAGGGAAGCCGCCAAAAAAGAATGAGAGCCAAGTGAAAGGGGAAACCCCTTATAGAAACATTAGATCTCATGAGACTTATTCACTACCAAGAGAACAGTATGAGAGAAACTGTCCCATGATCCAGTTATCTACTACTGGTTCCCTCCCACAATGCATAGGAATTATGGAAGCTGCAATTCAAGATGAAATTTGGGTGGAGACACAAGCAAACGATATCATCTATCAAAGCATTATTTTTTCTTGACTAGCTGATCTAGATGGGCAGCTTATGATCAGCTTTGGTGACCATGATCAGTGAGGTGGTTAAGGAATTCTACAGATTTTGTGGATTTGTGCCTTCACAGACAACCAGAATCTATTTCTCTTTTCATGATGAATTAACTAACAAAGCTCTATCCAAAATTTTAAATTTCTTGTTAAATGTATTGTGATTAAAGAACAGAGATTACAATCAATCATTCAGTCACACAATCTCTTCATCAGTCATTAAGGCACATACCTGGTGCTCCAGTTACTCACTGTGGTATAACAAACTACCTGGAACTTAAAGGCTTGAAATATTCACCATTTCATTATGATTGTCCATTCTCTGCATCAATAGTTAGGAATTGGCAAAGAGAGAATGGTTTGCTTCTAATGGAAAGACTCCAATGGCTGGGAATAACTTGAGAATATAAAGGCTTATTTTTAAATTTATTTTCTTTAAGATTATTTTTATTCCCTATATTTAAGGTGTACCCAGTGATGTTTTTATACACACATAAATTTGGAGTCATGTTTTAAGATGGATCTGGATCTGGTTAGGGATGGGTGACAATAGAAAAATGCTGTTAGAGATGGCTCCTTTAACAGACCAGAAGAAGAGTTACTACTTAGCTAGCATATTTAATCTACATAGACTATAACTGGAAAATAGTCATATTCTAGGTTGAGAGACAAGCAATGGGATGTATAGGAGAAATATAATGAAGATGCAGATAATTTCTCCATCTTCAGTGTTATTTGATTCACATAGCATATTGGTAAAAGACTACAACTATTTATTTTACTATTTATGAAAGCATCATTCTAACACATTTTAACCCAAATGCATAAATTATTGTAGAAGTTTGTTTAATAACTCCTTTTATTCTGAAGCTTCCCAGGCAAATGCTAAGTGAACATAAAATGAATGTACATTATCGACACATTTAATATGGAAAATAAAATGAATGAATTAATGGATAAAGGTGGAGTTTTTAAAATATAAATGATTTAACACTTTCAAAAAACCATTTTCTTTATAAATAGTTCTGGGGTAATTTTTAATTCCTATTTTCCTTAAAATAATTCAAGATAATTATTATAAAATTATTCAACAAATCGCCCACTCTAGAATTAATATGAATGTCGTATTCCCTTCTCTACCTTGGAAACAGTCAAAATCTACCACATAATTATTAGGCAATATTTTGGGAAAATGCTTTAAAATGCTAATTAAAGAGTTTGTTTTTTATTTTAAAAGGTCATTACCAATTAATGTGCTGGTTAGTGTCACTTTTAGAAGATGAAAGTTATGAACAATAAAAATAAATTTAAGTTGATTTTTTATCTAGGAATATTAAATGTTTTATTATTACACTTAGTTGTAACTTTACTTTATCTGACTCCATATTACCAATGGCAGGGATTTTTTAAAAAAAGTAAGGATGGCATTACTCATGGGTTGCTCATCAGAGATATTGATTGTGCTCAAATATTTCCTATAAAAGCAGGATTAAAGTTTATGAACACAAATGAGGAAGTTTGGTTTACTACACTCAATCTTTATTTGAAAGGATATATATTATACATATATATACACATATATGTAAATTTTTGTTGTTGTTCCGGTTGTTTTTTTTTTTTTTTTTTTTCTTTTTTAATTTTTTATTGGATTATAGGTTTTGGGGTACATGAGCAGAGCATGCAAGACAGTTGCGTAGGTACACACATGGCAGTGTGCTTTGCTTTTCTTCTCCCCTTCACCCACATTTGGCATTTCTCCCCAGGCTACCCCTCCCCACCTCCCCCTCCCACTGGCCCTCCCCTTTTCCCCCCAATAGACCCCAGTGTTTAGTACTCCCCTTTCTGTGTCCATGTGTTCTCATTTTTCATCACCCACCTATGAGTGAGAATATGCGGTGTTTCATTTTCTGTTCTTGTGTCAGTTTGCTGAGGATGATGTTTTCCAGATTCATCCATGTCCCTACAAACGACACGAACTCATCATTTCTGATTGCTGCATAATATTCCATGGTGTATATGTGCCACATTTTTCCAATCCAAAACTCCTGAAACTGATAAACAACTTCAGCAAAGTCTCAGGATATAAAATCAATGTGCAAAAATCACAAGCATTCGTCTACACCGGTTGTTTTTTTTAGTCAATTTAAATAGTCAAATATGGTTCGTTTCTGCTAAAATATCAGAACATCTTAATCCTCTGGATTATTATGATAATTCATTCATCAATTGAAAATTTGTCAAGCACCTCTTAGGTATTTGGAATAAACCACTTAACACAACAAATGTTTCTTTTCTACTTTTGTAGAATAACAAACAAAAAATACATAAGTAAATTATGTGATATATTTATATGTGATAAATATTATGAACAATAGAAAAATTAGATGAAATAGAGATGGGAGAGGCAAGGATGTGTATCACGGCTTATAATTATAAAGGTATTGATTACGATCAGTGTCTCCTCATTGGGAAGATGGCATTTGAGCAACAACTAGAAGGAAGATAAACACTAAATTGTGAGGATATTTGCAAGTTCATAAAGCAGAAGTGTGCCTTCCCTGTTTGTGAAACCTCTGAGATGCTGGTAAGCCTGAAATGCAATACTCAAGGAAAAGGTACTGAGAGAAGAGAGGTTGGTGAAGTTTGTAGATTTATGTAGGGACCTGTGGGCTACTGTGAGAAATTTGCTTATACTCTGACTGAATTATGGAGCCAGTGTTAGGTTGTGACATGATCTAATAGAGTCACTCTAACTACTGGGTAAGTGTAGGTTTGTAAGAGTAGAGTTAGAGAAATTAATTAGGAGGCCATTGAAGAAATACAAACAAGAGAAGACAGCGTCGAGGACCGGCATGTGGTGAACAGTAACCATTTTCTGCATATTTGAAAGGTAAATGCCATAGAAATTCCTGGTGGATTGGGAAAAAAAAAAAAAAAAAAAAAAAAAAAAAAAAAAAAAAAAAAAAAAGAGAGAGAGAGAGATGTGAAAAAGGAGAGTCCAGAAAGAGGCTTGTGCTGAACTGATTGGAAGGGCAGTGTCGCCATCAGCTGGTTGTATAGAAGACTGCAGTGGAGCAGATGAGATAGGGAGGAGCAAGGCTTCTGTTTCAATTAAACATGAAAACTCACCACATACGTGAAAGTTTTTGTTCATTCAAAGATTGTTTTGTTTGTTTTGCTAAGGCTAACACTGATTTTTTTGAGGGAGATCGTGGGGCAGATTGTGATGTAACAAAGGTTAACTGATATAAATACCAACCAGGTTAGTTATTTAGTTAACGTCGTTGATATTATAATCTAGATGATTACAACATCTCCATTTCATTGAAAAACACAAACTTTTTTTATTTTTTTTTTGAGACGGAGCCTCACTCTGTTGCCCAGGCTGGAGTGCAATGTGATCTTGGCTCACTGCAACCTCCACCTCCCGGATTCAAGTGATTCTCTTGCTTCAGCCTCCAGAGGAGCTGGGATTACAGGCACGCATCACCATGAACAGCTATTTTTTTTGTGTTTTTAGTAGAGAATGGTTTTCACCATGTTGGCCAGGCTGGTCTTGAACTCCTGACTCAGTCGATCCACTCACCTAGGCCTCCCAAAGTCCTGGAAGTCCAGGTATAAGCCACCGCACCCAGCCAAGACGCAACTTTTGAGATGGGTAAGAACTGGCTTTCACTGTGGACCTTGACACTTCGCTGTTGTGTGACTCTTACTTTTAATTTTGCCTCTTAATTTTGCTGCACTTAAGTTGAGCCACAAGAAAAAAATGGGGACAAAACCTTGTACTTTGTGTAAATGAAATAAACTTTATAAATAAAATATACTCAGCATATACTACATGCTTAACAAAACTTTTCATTAATTACATGTCATTATTTAGACACTGTAATTTACTTATTCTGTTCCTTATATTTATATTATTATTCTTATTTTTAATATTTCACTGTCAAAGCTTTAGAGCTTATAATTTACATTCTCAGCTATTATTAATTACATCTTTGGGCATTTTACTAACATTTCATGGAGTTCAAATCAGCATTACAATTCCTTGAAAAAAAAAAGTGATTTCCTTGCTACATTTCTTCTATACTAACCCATAGCTGATCTTTCTATTCTGGCAGAATTGTGGGGAAGTTGGCCTTTGAAGGCATTCATGACAGCATCTGTAAAAGATTTACAGCACCTAATCTGTCAGAGATTTGTCCTTAGAATTAAAGAGCAGTAGGATATCTTTAGACCACAGTTCTCATGCTTAGCTACATTCAAAATATCTTGTAAAATTAGTTTCAATGTCAGCATACTAATGCCTATGTCAGCTTTTTAAAAAGAGTGGCAATGATATACAGCCACCTAAACTTTGACTGGAGACGATAAAATAGATGGAGTGGTCAAATTTAGTCCTAAGTAACCTTTCATTCAATGACAGTAATTACTTATTTGAACCTTTAATTCATTTAAATTTGCTTGAACTTTCAAGTGACTACCCACATATTTTCCATTTTGACAGATAAAATTAAATGACTAATATGTAGAACAACCTACCTAATGCTTGGTGTGATTGACAGTTAAAAAAAAATCATAAAGCACCTTTTCCTCTGCCAGATTTGAAAAACTAAATCTTTCATAAGATCAATTGATATTTATTACTTTTTTCACTATTTTTACAGAAACGTTCTCCAAAATAAAAATTAATGATCCATGAATGAGATTCCAGAGATTTGGAAAAACATGAAAATATCTTGTATATATACACTTTGCTTGTACACTTTCCAAACTTTTCACGATTTTTCAAGTTTGTGTGTGTGTGTGTGTGTATGTGTGTGTGTCTGAGAGAGAGAGACCTGGTGAAATTATAATCACTGCTTTAATGACATTTTAAACATATGTGAATCGAATGACAAGTGATTTTTACCAAAAATACATTACAAATATATTGCTCTACTGAAATAATCAAATAGAAATATTCTTCTTAATTTTTCCTCCCACATATTTTTCTCTAACTCACTTGCATTGATTGCAATACATGGATATATTTATTGACATAAAATGGATGTATTTGTTGAATAAAATCCTTTGATATGGTTTGCTTTACGTGGTCTTCTAAAAAATTAATGTTTTAGTTTTACATTTGTATTTTCATCATTTCTGATAGACCAGATGACAAATCAGCCATTTATTGGTTGACCATGCAGAATTTTGGAATACCGACTTTGTGCTTGGACACATTCTCCGGAACTGTGGTAGTGCAGCCACATTTCCCCCCACAGCTAACACTCAGAAAGTCGATGGAGTTGCACTGTTTTTGAGAGCGTTCAGTCAGGTTGCTATGGGAGTGATTATAGGGAGTAAAACTTCCCGTGGTTTCACCCAACTACTTGAAAAGACTCTCTCCCAATCCTCTTGCCATCTCTTTGTTGCTATAGCTTAAAGCCTAGCTCTAAACTAACCTGAAAAATCTTGCTTTAGCTATAGAACCACAACATGCTTTCTAAGCTTATCAGTTCGAACTCTTATAACTTGGAACTGGTGGTCATCCAGATGCAGAATAGATGACTCATGGCAAATTTGTTTAAAAAATAAATTAAAGTGGGTATGATGGTATCTGCAGTTAGCCTGTTTTTGTAGTTATTATTGGCTGCCATTTTTTTAACCAATTCTAATTAGAGGTTGTTCTCAGATTTTATCAGTAAATCTTGGGCAATTTATCATAAATGATGATCATTGAGATCCACTGTCACTTTCTAATCCAATAGATTTTAGATGCAGCCCAGGGATATGTATATTTTATGCTCTTCCACTAATGATTCTGCCTCCAGTTTTCCGAAGATCCTGGTGTGAGAAAATTGTTTGAGACTTTAAGTTGGGTCTCTCAACTAAGAGATTGTTTCTTTTCCCTAACCTTCATAAATTGCAGTCAGGAGATATAGCCAATGAATATTGTACAATCATGGGGAAAACTTAAGGCATTCCTTTAGATATGAGGATTCTTGTTTTTGTATGTAAACTTTTATGCTGTTTATGTCACCATCCTCCCTACTCCTATTTTTTTCTCATGGATATTCAGGTTTATTATTTTTTGGAATCAGAGGATGGTACAACTGGAAGAGACATTTATAATGATGTAAATAAATGCCTCAGAAACTTGAGCCTAGAAAAATATATGACTTTTATTTTAAAAGTAATGACTTTTAAAAGATCATTTACCTAAAAGTTATATATAGTAATACTAGTTCTATTCATAAAGCTAGATTTACTGGCATGTATTTTAGTGCTAATTTTTACAAGATATTTTTTAGAATATTATTTACTGATGATTTCTGAGATTTTAGTGCTATTAGAACTTTGCTCAATGATAAAATTTAATTTTACTTTTAATTATGAAGTAGTACATGCTTGTTGTAAAAGTACAAATATTCCAAATATTCCACAATACAGAGAAAATAAAAAGTGATGTTTCTTAGTTTTCCAATGTTTGCGTTCAGAGATAAAGTATATTTTCCATGCTTTTTTTATTTTTTTTTTTGAGTCAGAGTCTTGCTCTGTGGCCCAGGCTGGAGTGCAGTGCCATGATCTCAGCTCACTGCAACCTCAGCCTCCAAGGTTTGAGAGATTCTCTCATTCCTCAGCCTCCCAAGTACCTGGAATTACAGGCCTGCACCACCACTCCCATCTATATTTTGTATTATTAATAGAGATGGGGTTTCACTATGTTGACCAGGCTGATCTCCAGCTTGACCTCAAGTGATCTGCCCACCTCAGTCTCTCAGGGTGCTGGGATTACAAGCATGAGTCACCATGTCTGGCCTATTTTCCACACTTCTTAATGGAAACAAGGTTATATATCTGTGTATATGTATAAGATAATATTGGATTCTAATGCAGATTCTTTCCATTTCTAGTTGTGTAACATTAAGTTTTTTTTTTTTTTAATTTTTTATTGGATTATAGGTTTTGGGGTACATGAGCAGAGCATGCAAGACAGTTGCGTAGGTACACACATGGCAGTGTGCTTTGCTTTTCTTCTCCCCTTCACCCACATTTGGCATTTCTCCCCAGGCTATCCCTCCCCACCTCCCCCTCCCACTGGCCCTCCCCTTTTCCCCCCAATAGACCCCAGTGTTTAGTATTCCCCTTTCTGTGTCCATGTGTTCTCATTTTTCATCACCCACCTATGAGTGAGAATATGCGGTGTTTCATTTCCAAAAGACATTAAGTTATATAAGCAGTTGAAGTGTTTCTGCAAAGCTCATTGTTATAAAGTTGCAGGCCTTGGACCTAATCACACATTTTATTGATAAATCCAGTCCCAGGATGTATTTATCCCTGACTTGTTTACCCTCAGGACATACTCTATGTCCTAAGAAAATGAGAATTATGAACAACCAAGGTGAGTTTACTTTTCTCCAAGAAATAAAATGTGATTCATAGCAAATAAAAAATAATAATTATTGTAGGTGCATACTAGTTTTACGCATTTATGGGGAACGTGATATTTTGATACACAAGCACACAAAGTATAATGGTCAAATCAGGATATTCATTGTATCTATCACCTAAAACATTTACCCTTTTTTGTGATAGGAACTTTCCAACACTGCTCTTTTTTTCTTTTATTTTTATTTCAACAGTTTTTGGGATACAGATGGTTTTGGGTTACATGATAAGTTCTTTACTGATGACTTGTGAGATTTTAGTGCACTCATCACCCAAGCAGTATGTGCTGTACCCAACATGTAGTCTTTTACTTACCCCCTGCCAGCCTTCCCCCCAAGTCCCCAAAGTCCATTATTCATTCTTAAGTCTTTGCATTTTCATGGTTTAGCTCCCACTTATAAGTTAGAACAAAGATATTTGGTTTTCCATTCCTGGGTTACTTCACTTAAAATAATGGCCTCCAGCTCCAGCCAAGTTCTGTAAAAGACATTATTTCATTCCTTTTTATGGCTGAGTAGTATTCCATGCTGTATATATATACATTTTCTTCATCCACTTGTTGGTTGATGGGTACTTAAGTTGGTTCTGTATCTTTGCAATTAGAAATTGCCAGCAACACTCTTTTAGTTATTTTGAAATACTCAGTAAATCATTGTTAATTATAGTGGCCCTATTGTGCTACCAAACACTAGATGTTATTCCTTCTATCTAAATGTATTTTTGTATCCATTAAACGTCCCCTCTTTATCCTCCCTCCCTCCTACTTTTCCCAGTTTCCGGTAACCATTGTTCTCCTCTTTTCTTGAGTTCAATGTATTTTTAGCTTCCACATGATATTTGTCTTTCTGTGAACAATTTCAAAATCATTTACTAAGATTTGCCTATTTTTATTTTGAGTAGAAACATGGTTGTTGCTAATGGCATTACTTTTTGTCCTTACCTTCCCTTTTCCTGGGCAGTATTATAACTTTGTCAGATTGCTGCTCTTCCATATTACAGCAGGTAATAAACTCAACTTATGTTGATCAACAGGCTGTTCTGATGGTCCTTGGGAAGTCACATTCTATATTTTTATGTCATATTATTACTATAATATTAAAAAAATAATCCTTTATAAGCCAAATAATTAGTCAAATTAAATTTTTCCTGATTGTGATCAAATATTTCATTAGGCTATACTGTTTTTCTTTTTATTGTCTAAGATTCTTCACGTAGTTTCATTTTTGCAATGCAAATTATTTTGTAACCAATTCTTACACTAGTCCTCAATTAAGTCATAATTTTTTTGTCATTGTTGAAACAGTTATTACAAAGAAGTTATCTGTAGATGTCTTCTAGAATTTCCAGATCTTACTCCACGAACTATCTTTTTACTCTACACCAGAGATTTAATTTTTGCTTTTATGTTATTGCTCTCAGGTTGTTAATTTCTGAATTGAACATTGAACAAAAATAGTTGACGTTTTCATCTCCTGCTGAATTATTCTATGTTAATAACTTAGTAATAACTAGTGAAATTACTTTAGCTATTCATTAATACCCTCCACAGCTTTCAACATAAGGACTTATTTTTAAACCTTTTTTTCTTTTTTTTTATTTTGCTAAGTTTAAAAGAGTACGTGTAGGATAAACACCTAATTGAGTTAAGCAAACTCTAAACGGGCCTCCAATAATTCTAGCTTCAAAACGTCCATAGCCTTGTGTTATATCTTCCCCCTGAGTACTCTGCTTCTAACCAACAGAATGCAGCAAAATTGAGGAGATGTCACTTCTTGGATGAGGTTACAAAAGATTGTAACTTCTGCATTGCTAGCACGCTTTCTCAATTACCTTCTCAACTTGCATGCTTGGATAAAGCAAACTGCTCTATGAGAGAGGCCCATATGGCACAGAATTGCCAGCAGCCTCAGGTCAACAGCCAGCAGAGAACAGAGGCCCTCAGTCCAATAGTGTGTGGAAAAGCAAAGTGCTGCAACAATCACTGAGGGAGTTTGCGAATGGTTTCCTCTCCAGTTGAGACTTGAGTGAGACCACAGATCCTAATCCAGTAACCTGATTACAGCTTCTTGAGAGACGGTGAAGCAGAGGACCTAGCTATGCTGTAGCTGGATTGTTGACCCGTAGAAACTAATATAAGTATGTTTTAACTGCTAAATTTGGGGGTTATTTGTCATTCATTCATCAGTGACTAATACACTCGTAGATGAATTAAAATCTTTTTGGGGGCCGGGCGCGGTGGCTCACGCCTGTAATCCCAACACTTTGGGAGGCTGAGGCGGGTGGATGATGAGGTCAAAAGATCGAGACCATCCTGGTCAACATGGTAAAACTCCGTCTCTACTAAAAATACAAAAAATTAGCTGGGCATGGTGGCATGTGCCTGTAATCCCAGCTACTCAGGAGGCTGAGGCAGGAGAATTGCCTGAACCCAGGAGGTGGAGGTTGCGGTGAGCCGAGATGGCGCCATTGCACTCCAGCCTGGGTAGCGAGCGAAACTCCATCTCAAAAAAAAAAAAAAAAAAAAAAATCGTTTTGGGGATTTCTTCTTATGCCCCTCAGGTTCTGCTTCTCTGACTGCAATGACAGTTTAAAAAAATATATAGGCTTTCTGGCGGGGCACAGTGGCTCAAGCCTGTAATTCCAGCACTTTGGGAGGCTGAGAAGGGAAGATCATGTGAGATGAGAAATTTGAGACCAGCCTGGCCAACATGGTGAAACCCCATCTCTACTAAAAGAAAGAAAAAAAAATACAGTACAATACAAAAAAAAAAAAAAAAAAAAAGACTTTCTAATGTCAGAGAGTCTTTATTATTTAATCATTTAGACGCCATGGTAATGGGTATTATTTGGAACTGATAGAACCCTGATTAAACAGAAGGGGAAATTTTGGTGTTGTTTTTGTTAGTCTCCTGACAGTCCATGGAAGTGCTGAGGACAGGAGAGCCATGCTGGAAACCCAGTTTGCTAAAACACAGAACAGGATGCTAAGGAAACTGCAGCTTTTGCTGCTCCCTCTGAGCTCTGGCATAACTCCCATAGCAAATGCAGTCACTGATACAAGAAGGGACTCCACTTTAAAATAACTAGGTCCTTTGAAATCTGGAGATACGCTTTCTTTTACCAAATCATCACCTCCAAATGGAAGTATCTTGTGAGTTTATCAGACTAGTAAAGTCAACGTTATATCTCTGAATCTTGACTTACAGAGGCTGATAATTTCAGTATTTCTGAGTTTCATCTCAGGATAATGGGACTTATAAGGCTAAAAATTATGCTAATATAACAAGGATTTAAAAAAATAAATAAAAGCACAAGTGTCAAAGAAATGTGAACAGGTGTTGTTAAACAAGTATTATGTTGTTTAATGAGTAGCTACTAAGGGAAGAAATGAGGTGGTTGACCAACAGTGAGAAACAGATATTATCTCACCAACTATAACACATAATTCATATAAATATTTTCAAATTGTTCCACATTTCCAGTTATTATTCTGAGATTGGAAGGAGGAGAAAAAGCCCTTTCATTCCAAACTAAAGGAAATTCACATGCCAAATAATAGACACTTGGAAAGTCATTCAACTTTGCATTTTGGAAAAAGAAAAGGAAGTCAACAATGTAAATTTACATCTAAAAAAATTTAAATATTCATTTAAAAAGGAGAAGCTCAGTAAATTAGGTAAAGCCTTATATCTGAAATTCAAACACATATTTGAAAAGGAAGTGAATCACAACAATTACAAAGAAGAAAAAGGAATGTAACATGAAAGGAATAAAAATTGTAAAAGATGTATTTTAATAGTTTAGCTTCAAGTATCATAGTGTTTTGTTGATTATGGATGGGTGGTTGTCCCTCATTACTGGACAGACAGAAAACATTGGTGTCATCAACTATAAAATCTCCCACATGATATAATATATTCATACCATAATCTAGTTTACTAGAAAATTTTAAGATGTTGCTCTCTGTCACAAGCCTGGAAGATGTGTTCCTCTTCTTACTTCTCATATCCACTTTAACTGTTGTTACAGTTAAACTGTATTATAATTTCCTGTTTATATCTCTGGAATTCTGTTGGACTATAAACTATTTTAGGACAAAGAATAGTTCTCCTTTGTCATTATAACCATATCTGTTACCAAAACCTGAAGCAAAATATTACAGGTAGATTTCTGTGGAAACTAAAAATGTGACTTATCTGACATTTCCCAAACATTTTATACACTAAACCATGTCAATCTATGAAAAAAGAATACCAGAACTTTTTAAAAATTATAAAACCTACAGAAGAAAAAAAATTAGTATTTAATACATTATATGTTAAATGCATTAGATTTTAAGATGTTGATTAACATTAGATTAATATAGAATTATGAACTTTGGAAATCAGTCCTCAAAATAGCTTCAAAGAAATAGATCAGTTTTGAAATCATTTGGTATTCATAATTGCTTGATTGAGTTTAGCCTAAAGCTGCCTCCCTACGTATTTTAAGTTTATTCTGAAGATTTTCCTGTATGTAGTGAACTCTAACCTAAATGGGGGTGTAAACAGACTGTAATCTTTTTGTGCCATAGAAGTGCTGAGGACAGGAGAGCCATGCTGGAGACACAGTTTGCTAAAACACAGAACAGAATGCTAAGGAAGCTACTCCAGCTTTTGCTGCTCCCTCTGAGCTCTGCAATAACCCCCATAGCCAGTGCAGTCTTGATACAAGAAGTGCAGGTGCTGATACAAGATGCTGATACACCAAGTATTGACCAATTAAAGGGGGCCAAGTGTTCAAACCATGCTCAAATGAGGTAAAAGCTGCAACCAATCCAGCCATTTCTGTACCTCATTTCTGTTTTCTGCCTATCCTCACTTGCCTTTTCTGTCTATACATTTTCTTTCAACACATGGCTGAACTAGAATTTCTCTGAGCCTACTCTAGAAGAGGAGGCTGCCCTATTTATGAATCATTATTTTTTCAAGAAATTCTGTTAAATTTCATGGGGCTAAGAAAATTTTTAACATAACAAAAGTCATACTTTTTCTTCTGATTGTACAACGAAGATATTTAAAAAATTTTAAGAACATGTGTTGCCGGAAACTGACTTTTCTGTTGTTTATTGATAAATTTACTTGGAATGCTGCTTGCAATATTATTTTTGCATAAAGGATATGGATGTAGAATGCACATAAGGCTACCTCTCCATTATAAATACCATCTTAAAATGCAGAGGCTCTTCACTAGCTCTTTTATGACAGTCAGCCTGCAAAATATTGTAAAATACTGCTTAATATATATCATTATTATGTTTTAAAATGGTCTCATTTTCAAAGAAAACAAATATGTCCTGATTTATTCTCTCATATATTTACTCAAGAACTTTAACTCTGAGTTTGTCAAGTCCCAAAGATACCACCAAATTGCCGTTAGTTTATTGGTCACTAAAACGAAAAACATGATTAGCTCTGTAGGGTCTTGGTAGCATATGGTGAAGAGAGGTTATAGGTAGGATGCTTATAAGAGTTTGGGATTGATATAAGGTGGATTTTAAAAATTAGAATCCTAATCAGCATTTGCAATGTACTGGTTTACAAATAATGCTCACAGTGACTTGAATTGAACATTTTGATGTGAGTTTGAAGATTTGAGCCATCTATATCTCTGAGAAAAGAATGATTGTTCTGACTTTTCAAGGGGTCTAGTGTTTGGATAAAATGATATTCCGACAGTTCTTAAATAATGTTATTGGCAACTTCATCTTTCAAGTGTTTTTTGCAACTTATCTTTCTGGATTAGAAATTTCTTAGATTAATAAAATCCCACCAATGTATGTTTTTGATTAGAAATTTAACTTACTGTAACCCTTAAGCTTTTTAGCTGTAGGTTTTAGTTTGCCCCTCCTATCTTAATATGTACCTTTATAGAAATCACTGTCTATAAGAGTAGAAGACTACATGTGTGACAAAGTCAAGGTCACATATAGTGTTTAGGAACAGACAAATATTTCTTGCTGGGTTCTACCTGTATGTACAATTTAATTATAAATGTATTATAATATTCATTAATGATGTGAGTCGTAGTGATTTATCATTAAAGATTTAGCAAAATAAATACAGAAGAGACACTAGTATAATTGCTTATTATTCCATCAGTGCCCATAAAGATTTTTCCAGTGTCCATATTTTCCTGTATTGATTATGGAACCACCTCTCTATATATATTTTTAAATTAATTGCCATATGTGCAGTTGCTGGCTAGTTTCATATCATTCACATTGAAAAAGGGCAGCAAAAGGCCATGGCATTTCAGAATCCATATTAAAACAATTCAGATCTTATTGCCACATACATTTCCTTAACAACATTGTGAGTTACTCATTACACCATTACTCATCGGGCTGCATTATCCAATGTGTAATCCATAAATATTGGCTTCTATTGACTCATTGAATGTTTTTTACAATGGCATTCAATGACTCCGTCAATTATATAATGAGCACAGACAATGTGCTAGGTATTAAAGGTACTGAATAACTGTATCATCAAAACATTTATATTGTTTCTAAAAATTGATATTGCTTTCATAAATTTTACTAGTGGGCTTACTAGTCAAATCACCAGTCTATTTATGTCAGGTTAAATCTATTGACTTAACATTTTTTAGTTTTTGAAACCATTAGCTACCTAAGTGAATTTTATTCAACAGATAACAAGAAGAGTTTCCTTAATTTTTCAATCATTTAAATATTTAATGAACTTGGGAGATTTTATTTTGTCCAATGTGCTACACATGCACAAAGAGAATAAAGATAAAAGGATTTGTTTCTGCTTTTGTCTGATTTGATATAGGCTTGACATAAGAAATATGGTTAATTGATATTTCAATATTTATACATCTAGAAGAAAAATTAAATATTACAAATTCTACCTTATCATTTTGTGATCGAGGTAAGTAAAGCCCAGAAATTTTAAATGAATTGCCTGGAAGAAGACACAGACCCTTTCAGTGGAAGAAAAAGAGATTAAACTTCAATATTTATATAGGCTGGGCGTGGTAGCTCATGCCTATAATCCCAGCACTTTGGGAGACCAAGGTGGGTGGATCCCAAGGTCAGGAGTTCAAGACCAGCCTACCCAACATGGTGAAACCCCGTGTCTACTAAAAACTACAAAAATTAGTCAGGTGTGGTGGTAGGCATCTATCATCCCAGCTTCTTAGAAGACTGAGGCAGAAGAACCAGGGTGGCAGAGGTTGCAGTGAGCTGAGATTGTGCCACTGCACTCCAGCCTGGGTGCAGAGTGAGACTCTATTCCCCCACCAAAAAAAAAAAAAAAAAAAAAAAATTGAAACTCAGGCTATTATGACTCCAAGTCCAGTTCTTGACTTACTGATTAATATTTTACTACAGGAAAATGAAGAAACAAAAAAATAGGGAAAGTGTGTCCGACATCAGTATCTTATCAAAATGGACTGTTGGTTGTCGGTTGTCACACCTAGAGGAAAACCTTTCACTTTAACATCACCAACAGAGAGATAGAGTGATTTAAAGAAGATGTCAACAATCTTTTTAGCCTCTACTGAAGGGACTAAGGAATATCTAGAGTTGCCATTCATTTAATAATTGTATAGTCAAAAGAAACAG
This sequence comes from Callithrix jacchus, assembly GCF_049354715.1. Taxonomy (NCBI): domain Eukaryota; kingdom Metazoa; phylum Chordata; class Mammalia; order Primates; family Cebidae; genus Callithrix; species Callithrix jacchus. The sequence goes on from NC_133522.1 coordinate 28,453,850, forward strand.
TTAAGAAAGTAAATACTGGTAAAAAAGAAAAGCAAACTTGAAAGCAAATTGAGAAAATAATATTAGCTTAAGTCAAATAAAGAATATGTATAACATCATGTAAAAAAATCCCATCTAAGAAAACTCAGAAATTTGGATGTAACATAGTGATTCACTGAAGGGCAGGGTAGCAAGATCAGTGGCTGATGGCAAACAGGTATTAAAAAGTTGATTTAAAAATTAGGAGGATGCTTATGGTGGTAACATCAAAGGATTCTAATTGAAATAGTAAAATACTCAGAATGAGAAATGAAGTTATCAGAAATGCAATGTGACATAACAATGAAAACTCTTTTCCTCATTTTTCTTTGTTAGAAGAGAGTAGCAGACTGCAAAAGTTTTTAGGGGTTCAAGTATTATTCGAAGAAGGGTCATATATGATAGAGCCATCAGAGGAATCTAGAAGATCTATAGATGATACCTTAAAATCAAGATATTTTATAAAGCACCATTGGTTCAGCAACATATCAGTTGCACAGAGTTTTTAATATTGCAGTACAAGACATATTTTTCAGTTTTACTTTAAGTTCTGAGGTACACGCAGAACTTAAGATTTGTTACATCAGAACACGCAGATTTGTTACATACAGATACACATGCCATCGTGGGTTGCTGCATCCCATCAATCTGTACATGACAATTTAGTCGCAATTTTTGGCATACATGTATTATAGAAATATTCAAACTAATTTTCAAAGTTACTTGAAATATGTGTATTTGTGTCACTCTGTGGTAGATGTCTCTACTTCATATTTAACATGTTTCCTTAAGTGCTAGCATTGGAATTGCAATGGGAGCGGTAAGGAGGGACTGGTGGAAAGAGACCAACCATGTCTATAACCCAAAATCTAGTAAACTTGGGGTGTTCAGGGAAAAAAGCAATTAATCACTGAGGTTTAACTGCAATGGTGGAAGTACTTGCTGCTGTAGAATAGTTGGGAAGAACAGCAAACATTAGATTTATTTCAAAGACATTCCTCGATCGTCTATAATGACATAGAGTTAGACATGAGATTTAAAAAATACAGAAGCTAAATATGACTGAGGTGCAGTTTTTGTTATTATTAGCTTAAAGGTCAGTGCTAATATTGAGAAAGACTCTTTAACCATACAGGTTTCTCTGAGTTTTTGTTTGTCTGGTCCTCATCCTTGGGTCTTGATGTCAAGAGCCTCGTTGGAGCAAAAGTCTTATCAAGTAAGTTTAGTAAGAAGCCTCACCCTGGATGTCCGCTCGCTCTCAATAGCTAATCAAATTCCTCATCCTCCATCACCCCCAAGGGGTATGCGATCACCCTGTCCTGTTCTCAGCAAGAATCTTGTTCATTTAACCGGAAGGTTCCCTTACTCCTGATACTTCCCTTTAGTAATGTTTCGTCCACCGATCCTTTCTGTCTTCCTTGGCTATAAATCCCGCTTGTTCATGCTGTGTTAGGAGATAAGCTCAAATTTCCTCCCCTACTGCAAAATCCTATTGCAGTAGTCCCTTGTATAAAGTCTTCATTACCATCTGTAACAAGTGTCAGAATACATTTTTCTTTAACAATATCACTGGAAAAGTGCCTGAGGGAATTAATATAAATAAGCATGACAAAAATGACCTAAAATTAATACCAAGATGTGTACCACTAGGAGGTAAAGAGAGAATGTGGAATTATGTCCATATATCTTATAAGGCAGTATTTTTTAAAGCCTATTTCTCAAATATTATACAAGGAAACTGTGGTGAGAAACCTGTGTTTGAAGCCAAATAGTTACAGGTTAAAATCCTGTTTTTTTTTTTTTTTCTTGTCTTATCTGTTGCTTCTTCCTGAGTATGATTTAGAGTCACTTCTCAGACTGGAGTTTCCTTAGGTAAAGTAAAAATAATATCTTCCCTTCCTATACTAATAGTAATTTAAATATTAAGGTTACATTTGACGTAAGCACTTAATTAGGAGCTCACAAATATAGGCATATGGAACGCTCTGACTAGAAACCACGTTTCCTATAATCTTAGAACTTTTAAAGACAAAATAGATGATGTGGGTTGGATCCTAATGACCCCCATGCATATCTAAGTTATTTCTGTCAAAAATTTCCAGGTGCTGAATTAGAAAATTTCTAGGTGCTGAAGTAGTAAAGACAATTGTCAATTTTTCCCTTGAGTGAGGCCTAGTAAAGTTATAAGATTAGAAATTTGGCCATCTACCACAAATATGGAAACCATGGCTATGAACATAGTGGATGACCGGGCCGGGCGGGGTGGCTCATGCCTGTAATCCCAGCACTTTGGGAGGCCGAGGCGGGTGGATCACGAGGTCAAGAGATCGAGACCATCCTGGTCAACATGGTGAAACCCCGTCTCTACTAAAAATACAAAAATTAGCTGGGCATGGTGGCGAGTGCCTGTAATCCCAGCTACTCAGGAGGCTGAGGCAGGAGAATTGCCTGAACCCAGGAGGCGGAGGTTGCTGTGAGCCAAGATGGCGCCATTGCACTTCAGCCTGGGTAACAAGAGCAAAACTCCATCTAAAAAAAAAAAAAAGAAAGAAAGAAAATAGTGGATGACCCATTTGAAGATGTGGTATGGAACTTTAAATAGAATAACATTATTTTCAGTCTTAAAATAGCAGTCCATTGATTCAGACACCAACCGTCCATATTTAAAGGGTACATGAAACTTTTTGAAGTGATCTCTAAATATCCTGAGTTTGGAAAGATATAATCTATCATTCTCACTTATATGGAGAGCTGCCACATAATGATATGTAATACTATTAAATGGGAAATTGAGATTAGAATCTCATCTCTTATGAACTAAATCTTTTATTCCAAAATGAAAGTGTTGCATTTTTCAATAAAATGTGGTTTCTTCAATATTTAGAATTCAATATCTGCAAAAGCCAAATTAAAAGGAGCTTAATTGTCAGAAGGGCAATGTGAAGACAGCAATGAAAAGAAACAGAACACTTGGCTCATTCATTTTTCCCCACTTTCAATGACTCTCTTTTCTAATGATTATCTTTAGGTCTCTTTTTTTTCTTCTCAATTATAAAATTTTAATCATTATCTGGGGTCTATGAAATGAAATAAATTAAATACAACTCTGAATTATTCAGGGTAATGTTCAAGAGCTATTTACCAATTCTGCCATAATATTTAAATTATATATAAAAATTATTGAAATATTATAATTATATATGATATAATATACATTATTTTCAAATTATCTATAATAATTATATAATAAACATGCATGATTATTAATTTATAATTATATATAACAACTATGTATAATTTGAATATGTCTAGTTTGATATATATAAATTATATATAATTTGAATGTTATAATATGGCAGAATATGTACTTTTTGCAGTAAGACTGGATACCGAGATTCTATCTAACAATCCCCTGCCTACCCTATGTACACATATTCAGCTACATTGCTGCTCTTTTGTACTTGCATCCAACTGCCTTAAACCTCTTTCCTTTGTTCAAATGCCAAAAAATCACATACTAAAACCAATTTATAATTTATATTGACCATGGAGGGGGACACCTCAAAAGCAATGTAAGCTGATGGACTATTTTCTAAAGCACAATTATCATTATAGTCATCAGTGCTATCCTTTGGCCCCTGTCTAAACAGGCCAAGTTTATGTAAAGATGGCTTATTAAATGAAATATGTATCTCTGCAATTAGATGGTTTATTATTGTCTTGAGTTTGATATTATCTATACTTAAAGGAGAGTTGTATTTTCTTACAATTTCTATCTCTATTTCAGAACATGTTGGTTATCCAAATTTTAGTGTCTTTTGCTTATGAGTGCTCTTTGTTATAATAAATGCATGCACCACACCAGGTAGTTGGTGAAAGTTTTCTTTTATTTATAACTATGTTCTTTTTCATATCTGTGAGTACCAAAATATGAAATAAAGGAATATAAAGTTGAGAGAATTGATTTCCTACATGTCTACATTAAAAAAGAAGTGTAGTCTAGCTGACAGGGTATTTGATCTGTTAGCTCTGTATGTTGCATGTAGATGAATCTACTTCTGAACTTCTCATAACAAGTTGTTAAAGAAATTGTCTATATATATATATATATTTTTTTTAAATATAATTTTGGTTAAAGGAAACACTAAAAATTCCCAGATGTGTATTCAAAACATATGACAATTATGATTCCTACTAAGGTTGTTTCTAAACATTTTAGGCACGTAAACTTTCACTGAAGAGGGCAAGCATAAACACCTGACAAAAACTCTCTGATTGGAGAAAATCACGCAGTATCTCTGCCATCAACATCTTTTCTCTTTGCTAAATTTAGGAGAGAAGATGAATGGAAAGGACTTAAAACTAGGTCTTTGGTAATTAGCTATGACTGAAGCAATTCAAAATTACCACTTTATGGTAATTCTGAGTTGGTTTACATTACTTAAAGCAAAATCTTCTCACATGAATCTATCATCCAATAAATCAGAGATATTAATAAACACTATTTAATACACAATCTTAATTGAAAATTAGAGTTATAGAAGATAAGTGCATCTAGCTGAGGGTAATTTATACAGCCTTCTTTGCAGAATATATACTCAAATTCAGAGAAAATATATCTAGAAGATATTTCTAGAAGCATACTCATTTCCAAGATGAAGCAGGTCCAATGGCTATTTTATTTTCCAACTCTAACTAAGTAACAACCAAGAATTTGACAAAGAGTCAAACAGATCTATGCTCTCTTCCCTTGTAGGAGCAAACTGAAAGAGTATTCTGGGTTCAAATATATATATCTTAATAAAATGTGTAAATTTTACAAAAGACTATAAAGGCTTCCTTTCACATGGAGACCATAAACTCTCTTAATCTTTTTTGGGTATCTGGGAAGTTCCTATCTCAGAAAGACTGTAACAGCAAAGTAAAATGTCAGTCTTTTGCTCCTTTCTTCGATTTAAAAAGTTAAACATTTTTATTAAATTGATTTATTTTTCAAAATGTTAACATTTTATGTCTATAGAGTATTATAATGTCATCTACGGTATGGTATAGTTACTCTCAGAAAGAGAATATAAAAATACTTACTTACAATGAGCAAAACATGAAGGAATAAACCATCAAAAGAGAAGCCTATCTATAATGGTAGAAATAAAATAGAGGGAACTTTGATTAAAACAAAGAAACTATGGTTTTTAAAATAGTATTTGTTTTGTAAATTTTGTTTTATTTGAAGTCATGCTAATATTGCATATAGTTATTACACAATATTAAAATAAAAATCTTAACACAATCAAAAGTAAAATGTAAGAAACATAGAAATATGCACCCAGCTGATCATATCCATACAGGTGAAAATTGGATTTAAAACACAGTAACTTTACTATAAATTTGAAAAGGAACAAATATAGATATAAATTATTTAAATAATTGTATTACTTTTGTTAGTGTTGGTATTTTTATTTTGAGATAATTGTAGGATTTCTAAGGCATAACAATTAAATAACTGTAATTTTATAAATCTTTTGCTCCCAACGTCCTAGAAAAATGAGCTTTTCAGTGTAGGTAAAGGAGATACAAATATATAAGGTAAAATGGATTGAGTATAAACTCTATATCCTGCATTTGAAATGGCAAGCATTATTATCATAATCTCATTTTGTACCTATTTGGAAATAAGCAAAGGAAAAAATAACAAAAATTTTCTATTTTTTTTTTTTTTTTACTAAAAACACCTAGAAAATGTAGTCTATCTCATATTAATAATACTTTTACCAAGTGCCAAGATATTGGGGCATAAATGACTTATTTAACTAGGGATGAGATAATATAAAAGATGAGTTTGCAGTATCTGATATATTATATAAAATATATATAATATATATATATTATATAAAAAGGAAGCTTTAAAAGTAGCCTGATATATAAAATATTTATATAATATATATATATATATATATATAATATAAAAAGGAAGCTTTAAAAGACACAGGAATCTAATAAAAGTTTCCACTGACAAAGAATGACGCATGCTTAGTCTCACAAAAATGTCAACTATCAAATGTAATTATATCCATAATTTGTCTATATTTCTTAAAAATATTTTTTGAAGCTTTAGGAAAAAATATTTTAAACACATTTAATTCAACGAAAGAAGGCTTTATTCTGTATTGTTACTTAGGAATTATACCACTTGATAATCAAGCAGAAATTGATGATAATTTCTTTTTATAAGGATTTAGCAGATAGTATGGAAACAGTAAATATTTGGATTAGAATATTGTCTTTTGACAATTTTAAATAAAATAAAAAATATATGCAATAATCATCAGTAGCTGCTAGCACCATAAAAAGATGACAACCAGCTAATGTTTTGCTTAATACAAAACACATCTTCTGATTAAAAAAAATCACAACAGTACACAGATGTGCTATATAATAATTGTGTCAAAATATATAAAACCTGCATCTAGATTCATCTTTCAATGCATAAGGAACACAGTGAACAGAGAACACACTTTCATTATTCTACATCAATACAATCAACAAAATCTAGAATGTAAGAAATGCTATAGAAACAAAATTTTTAAAATGAGAAAATGAAAACAAAAGCAGTTTATTCAACAAATAAGTGGAAAGGAGAGAAAGGGACAGAAGATAGGAAGGAAGAGAGAGAGAAAGAAACAAAAAGAGAAGGAATCTCTGGAGTAAATTTAAAAAAAAAACTTAAAAATATCATCTACTTAAACATCTTCCTAAGTATGGTTAAAAATTTGTGACAGTTTTGAAATGATTGGAAATGTGAACATTGACATTGAATATTAAAGTATTTGCAGATACTTTAGGTACACTAATGACTGTTAGTATGTTTTCACAAAGGCTTACCTTTGGAATTTTTTAGAAATTTTTCATTATAAAAGTTAAAAACAGTGTTAACATTTAGAGAAAGTGACAGCACTGGATACTTACTTTATTGTTAATGAAGAGATTTAATGCACTAGTTTGAGAAGAACAATTTAAAGCCACGAAGACAGTTTTCTAAGAACTACATTGTATAAAAAGGTATCCACTACCAACATGTATCCACTACCCACATTTCACTTTAAGTGAAAAGTGTCTAATTCAAATTAAAACATAATGTGTTATAAACACACAATGATTCTTTTGTAAACATTATATTATTGATAAATTATAACTTTGTTATTTTGATATATTAATACAATGTGGAATGACTCAATAAAGTTAATATATATCATCTCACTCATCATTTTTTATGGTGAGAAATTTGAAATTTGGTCTTTTACTTTGAAATATATACAATAAATTTCATATAAAATACAAAAATGTAAAATCCCTCTTTTATAATTTTATATTGATTATATTTGACCTAAGATTTTGAATATATCAGTTTATGTAACTAACTTATAATGTGAATTTCCCACTGTTCTTACTTTCATAGTATGAAAGGAAATTCAAAATTAAATTAGACTAGAAAATTAAAAATTAGTTTTTAATTAATTTGTATTATATTTCTAGAGGGCAGTGCTGTTCCAGGTAATATAAGAAAGCAGGCTAAAAGATACTTTAATATTAGAGACCGGTTGAAGTGATTATAAGTGCTTAGGACATTTAAGTCATCAAGAACGACAAGACTGAATAACATATTCAGATAGCAGGATAAAAAATATAGAAATAAAAAAAACTAAATAAATTCAAAATTCCAAATTAGAATAATTATTGTAATAGCTAATTTCTTAAATGTCATTTAATTAATTATAGAATAATAAAAATGTTTTTATACATGATCTGTGGAATGACTGATAGTAGTGCATATTCACAATTTTAATAAAGTTTTATGTTTTAGAAAATCATATAGAATTATAACATCCAAATGGTTTAGATGTTTAAATATTTAGTATTGAATAATTCAAAAAATAATACACTCTATGCTTGATATTTTCTAATAAACGTCATGGGACTGTAGCACTGCATCATTTAAGATGGAATTTGGGGGGTTGTTTATTAGTAAATTTTATTCTCATAAAAGTTTAAATGCTAATTTGGAAAAGAAAACAACACAGGTTCAAATAGAAACAATGCTTTGCTCATATTAATTTTACTATTCAAAGAAAGGAACATTTAGAAGCCATCTTTATAGATAATTAATTTACTAAAGTAACTTTCCTGAATTGACCAAAACTTACACCTTATATGTAATCATGTATGATTACATGTATGTACCAACATTTAAAAATAATTATGATTCCTTTCTCTCAAAAAATATACAATTCATTCTACTTTCTGTTGCTCTCTTTCTCCCTCTCTACTTATCTGTGCATAGAGGTCACAGTGAATGTGCTCTTAACTGAATCTGAATCTGAACTCTATTTGTAGGCTCTACGTAAGTTCCCTGACCCTCTAGACCCACGTTCTGACTAGTCGCAAAGCACTAGAATAATATTATCTACTGTGATTTTTTAGAAATATGTGACTATAAGAGACAGAATGTTTTGTCAAATATGACATCGAAATCCATAAAAAACTGAGGTCTTTAAGACAATGCTACTGTGTAACCAACATTTAGACTTTAAGACCTTGACCTTTTTTCAAAATGTCAGAAACTTTACTTCTGCATCAGACCCTTCATCAGGAGGCAAAGGTTACTTATAAAAAGTCCTGGCATGCAGCAATTCTGCCAGTGCATGAACTGTGCTCACAGAACAAGGTGCAGATAGAGAATCTTGTGTGAAGAATGGAAGGGAGCAAGCAGAATCTTCAAGCAGCTGTTTTGACGCAGGTGAGGGTCAAGTTATTATAAGCAGCAAAAGGAAAGTTCTTTGGGGATTCACGGTGACAGCCTCAGTCAGCCCTGCTCTGTGTCTGGATTATGGGATGGGATATAATTGCAAGTGTCAGGCGAGACTGGTATTCAACCGCCAAAGGCTGACATTTTCTACTTGAGCAACTTCTCAAACCTATGAGATAGAATTTACTATTCAAGTCAGAGCTCAAGTAAACACAGCAGACAACGATCCGAAGTCTTAACAGATTAACACTGCCCAGTGTGGTGTTCACTTTGAAAATGAAAATCATCACCCATCAGCATATATGCCCATCTACTGGTCTACAAATTTTCTTTTTTTTTTTCTTTCTTTTTTTTTTTTTAATTTTTTATTGGATTATAGGTTTTGGGGTACATGAGCAGAGCATGCAAGACAGTTGTGTAGGTACACACATGGCAGTGTGCTTTGCTTTTCTTCTCCCCTTCACCCACATTTGGCATTTCTCCCCAGGCTATCCCTCCCCACCTCCCCCTCCCACTGGCCCTCCCCTTTTCCCCCCAATAGACCCCAGTGTTTAGTACTCCCCTTTCTGTGTCCATGTGTTCTCATTTTTCATCACCCACCTATGAGTGAGAATATGCGGTGTTTCATTTTCTGTTCTTGTGTCAGTTTGCTGAGGATGATGTTTTCCAGATTCATCCATGTCCCTACAAACGACACGAACTCATCATTTCTGATTGCTGCATAATATTCCATGGTGTATATGTGCCACATTTTTCCAATCCAGTCTATTATCAATGGGCATTTGGGTTGATTCAAAGCTGGTTTACTAACACAGAAAGGAATGGAATGTCAGGCGTCTCTGGGATTACCACAACACAGTATGGACCTCTTGTTTGCCATCTTTGGATGTAAGTCTTCACAGGTTAGAAAAACAAAAGTAGTATTATAATTACATTGTAATGATGAATAGGGTCCTTGGCTCATTAAAAAAGAAAATCCCACCATTCAAGATAACTTGCTAGAGCTTTGTAAAAGAAAGAGGAATATAAATGTGAACTTACCTAATTCTCACATAAATAAAAGTAAAGTTGAATATCTATAGGGTCTGTGTTATAAAACAGAAAGGAATAAATTCTACTGGCTAAGCTCCCTCAAAAACCAATTGTCTCCCTTCTATTTCTTTCTTGCTTGGCTGCCATGGTCGCACTACTACATAGAATGAGGGAACTGGATAATTATGTGTAGGCTGCATGACCAAATAGAAAAAGTGGGGTTGCATTTTCATTGTCCAAGCATAGCCTGTTGTTCTACATATTTCTTTGCATGACTGTGTTAAATATTTTCCAACAAGTATTTACTTCTATGCATTGCTGAAGAACACAGGGAATGTATTTGAGGCCAATTCAATTTTTAATTCATTTACAAAGGAATTCTAAATAAATTAGTGTTCCGAGATTCTTGCATTTTCTTAGGAAAATCTCTTTCCTAAGAAGAAATAGAACTAGAAAGAACATTTCAACTTCATTTATATCAGCTTCTCACATCCTTCCCCTTTGGCACCATCAGTGTAAATGCATCTTATTCTATTTCAGTTTTCATTGGCATGGAAAAGGACTAGCAGTTCTTTTCTGGCAGCCAGCAAAACAGAAAACACAACAAGTCAGTTATTAAAATTTAAAGCACTCTTTTTTTTTTTTTCTTGGCAATTGTAACTGTGACTCACAGTTCAGGAGAGTGGTGAAAATGTAAGTGTGGCTTAAAATCATAAAGTTGCTTGCTTAAGACTAACAATTTCATGATCTTGAGCTGGCTCCAAAAAACGAATATAGAGGAAGTTCATTTTCTATTCTAAACTATTTTCTAATTTCTGATAAAACCTTCAGGTGTAATCCTAAAAAACACAACATAGGACTTGTTTCTTATTTTAAAAAAAAGAAGAGTGGAAAGAAAGAACATTACAAAAATGACTTTATTTAGAGGGAAACTGTTGTAAAGTAGAGCCTGCCTGCTATTTCGAGATCCAATACAATTTCCTAGATTTGATACTATAAGCATCAACCTGAGGAGAAACAGAGAGAAAATTCAGTGCCAAATCTGTCCATTGAAAAACACATATCCTCTCAAGAATAATGATCTATAATTAATGCCAGTCATTTGAGAAAGATTAGAAATGGCAAACAGCAGCCCAGAAGAACAGTGTAGTGATTTCCACCCATCATTTTGATGGAGATACACTGTAATTAGATTCAATTCAAGAATGGGTTTGAGGATGAGGATGGTGAGGATGGTGATTCAGAACACTGAAAAACGCAGGTTGGGTAAAGATAATGAAAAAAGTGATGAATGCCAATGAGATACTCAAATTAGTTTGAAATAATAATTGAAATAATTATTTATTATAATCTCTCTAAACTTATTTTTATTTTATTGTACCTGCCTTGGCAAACTTTAATGTTAGATTAAACCCAACTAATTTTTTTCATGCTCAATGTTCATACCTGGCTAATGACTACAGATAGATGGCTTTATATATGGAGAGTTCACCAAATGAACACCTTTGTAGACATTCAACAGTGCTTTATTTATCTTACTATATACTTGTTATCCACTCTAGCACCCTGCAAAATAACATGTTCAATGTTAATCTAATTATGTATAGCTGCATAGCCAACCACCCTCAAAAGTTAGTGGTTTAGATTAATAATTTATAGTGTATTTGTCTCATAGTTCAATGGATTGCCCTTGTCCAGCTTAGTAGTTATCTCTTTTCCTTGCATATTGATATTGTCTGGGGATAGAGTCATCTGAATTCTTAATTGAATTGCTTAATTGAAGCCATATACGTTGGCTTCAATGTGTTTTCTTATGTGTTTGGTATTTTGTTGCTCCTCTTTAGCTCTCTTTGTATGGCATCTCATCTCTGATATCATTCCTCATGGCTTTGGCTTCTTGTAACATGATGGTCTCAGGACAAACGCACTTCTGATATGGTTCTGTCTTCCAAAGAGGAGAATCAAAGCTGAGTTTCCCATTACAGACTATATGTGGGATTGGCAGTATTTTGGCTGTATTTTACTGGTGAAAGCAGTCACTGTAACTAGTGAGATTTAGGAAGGCTGAAAAATAGCCTTCAATTCTTAATTGGAAAGTGGTAAAGTCACAGAGCTGAAGAGCATGTGAGATGGGAAATACTTTGAAAAATCCACCTGGTATCCATTCACAATTATTTCAAATTTCTCAACGTCATCCCTACTTTCTTCCTCGTCAGTAAACCATTAGCCTTATAAATGCTGTCACTTCTTACTTTATAATGAACACTGAAGTCATAAGGTGGATGCCAACTCAAATTTTCACTGACAACTTTGTAAGCATTTCAGTATTTGCTCTCACCTCTTTCTTTTTCTCTTCCATCAGCAATGGAGGATACACGCTTCTAACAAAGACTTAACTCTCCATATCTTCTGTAAATTTCATCCCTATATTCCTTTCTGGCACCTTGTCCTGTTGCTTAACTGCTTCTCTCCAAGATCCTTGACTCCCAAATTTCTACTGTTTAATTATATGTTTACAAACATGGCTCAATTTTCTCCTTTCATTAAAACAAACAGGCAGACATTCAACAAAATAAAGCAGAAGCTTCTTGCTCTTCAATGTACCCGCTTAGTATCCAAGAGGACATAATCTTACTTGTTTCCTGGATTTTACTGTAAAAATTTTTGAAAGAGTTGTCACCATTGACTTTCTCCTTATATTCTAAAGGAGTTTGTTCCAGGGTCAAAAAAAAAAAAAAAAAAACCAAAAAAAAGTAACTGGTTTCTTTGGTGTTTATATTAGAAATCTCAAGCTACCTTTGACAAAATAGACCATTATTGTTGCTTAAAATACACTGAAGTATTGTTGTTTCTGATTCAATATCTTACAATGGTTTATAGAAAGATAGCACTTTCTGAATTTAGTTAAATTTGCCCCACGGCCTAGAGAAGAATCGGCAGGCAGAATCGATGACCTTTTCGTCCAATGTAAAGGGCTCAGTTAGGTCAGGTTCATTGTGTCCGGCTTCCTTATCCTTAAAGATGATTTCTCTCCCAGGAATGTTCTCAGTCTCTTAGAATTCTTTTGGTTCATCCCCACGAATGCATTAGAGAACACTGAATCACAGTTTAGGGTAAGCTTGCACCAGCAATATACTGGGTGAATTAAAAAAATATACATATGTCATTCATGAAAACATACCGATCAGTGGAATCAACATAGTCAAGTTAATAAATACTAATAAAATTTCATCTCCTTAAAATGTAAAATTGTCACTATTTTATAAAAGTATTTGGCCAAGAAAAGGACAGTAAAAGATAAAATCAAGTCTCTTAAGGATTGAATTGGAAATAAAAAATTAAAATTGCATCAATAATCTAATCATTTTTTCATGAATTGTTTAAAACTTAGCAACAGGAACAAATTCATGAGCCTTTAAAAATTCTATAATTACATTTATAATGGGTAAAAACCTCAAAAGTGTATTAAATTATCTTTTCCTTATATAATTAGACAACTGTGGCATACTGAATTGTTCAGACCTCAATCAACTCTTTGATTTAATGCTTCACTGCAATTCTAGCAGGTGGAAGTAGAAATCAAAAATAAAATTTGGTACATTTTGTGCTCTGAAATAGACTGTGATTATAAGTTCTTTTTTTAAAATTTAGTAAATAAGAGGAAAAAAAAAACAGAAGCTCTGTTGGCTGGCTATTCAGAAATATCAGAAAAAGCAAGAATTTAGAATCCTGATTAGGATTCAGAATTCTCAATAAATTAGGCTCTTTGTTGAATGATGTTAGAAGCATGAGAAGGTTTATGAGACCCCTGTTGACAGAAGATGCTAACATTTGGCTCATTATTACTTACATTCAAGCGGCAGTGGTGATATATCATCATTCTAAAATATTTGGGTTTTTTTTGTAGCACTCTATCTCTAAGGCACTACACATATAAATCATTAACATGTAATAAATAAAAAGTTAATAACATTGAATTCTATACTTGCATTATCATTAATTAGTAAATTTAGATAATTATTTGTGTGAACCATACATTTCCTATTGTATATTTTTGTAGTTATGTGTGAATATAGACACAGGACCCTGAGAAAATCAAACAACAGAATAAAAATAAAATAACTAGAAAATTGAGACTTTTGAGAAATTGAGAAAAAAAAATTTTTTTAATCGTTTTTTAGGTTCTGGGGTACATGTGAGGATCATGCAGGATTGTTGCATAAGTACATACATGCAAGGTGGTTTGCTGCCTGCATCCCTCTGTCACCTATATCTGACATTTCTCCCCATGTTGTCTCTCCCCACCCTCCCCACACCTCACTGTTCCTCTCTTAGCACCCCCAAACAGACCCCAATGTGCAATGCCCCCCTCCCTGTGTCCATGTGTTCTCATTGTTCAACACCCACCTATGAGTGAGAACATGAGGTGTTTGATTTTCTGTTCTTGTGTCAGTTTGCTGAGAATGATGGTTTCTATATTCATCCATGGCCTTACAAAGGACATGAACTTATCATTTTTTTATGGCTGCATAGTATCCCATGGTGTATATGTGCCACATTTTCTTAGTCCAGTCTATCATTGATGGGCATTTGGGTTGGTTCCAAGTCTTTGCTATTGTAAACAGAGCCTCAGTGAACATACGTGTGCATGTGTCTTTATAATACAACAATTTATAATCCTTTAGGTATATACCCAGTAATGGGATTGCTGGGTCGAATGAAATTTCTATTTTCAGATCTATAAGGAATGGCCACACTGTCTTCCACAATGGTTGAACTAATTTACACTCCCACCAACAATGTAAAAGTGTTCCTATTTCTCCACATCCTCTCCAGCATCTGTTGTCTCCAGATTTTATAATGATCGCCATTCAAACTGATGTGAGATGGTATTTCAATGTGGTTTTGATTTGTATTTCTCTAATGACCAGTGATGATGAGCATTTTTTCATATGTTTTTTGGCCTCATGTACGTCTTTTGAAAAGGGTCTATCGTTATCCTTCATGCACTTTTGAATTGGGATTGTTTGTTTATTTCCTAGTAAATCTGCTTTAGTTCTTTGTAGATTCTGAGTATTAGCCCTTTGTCAGATGAGTAGATTGAAAAATTTTTTTCACATTCTGTTGGTTGTCAGTTCACTCGAATGATTGTTTCTTTTGCTGTACATAAGTCTGGAGTTTAATTAGAAAATTGAGAAGTTTCATGACAAGAAAATTTAGATAATGAGAAAGACAATAATGCAAAATATTGGAAATATTACTTTATGTACCTGTTTTTGTCTTTTCACATAACTTATAGCAACTGTCTTTTGGAATATAATCATAAGGGTCTATAAAACTAATTCATATATCAGATTATACTGAAAGAACTAAGAGTATCTATATGGTTTTGAAAATACTAAAGGTTTTCAAACAGTGTGAATATATTAAAGATTTTTTTCTAATACTATTTTAACTATGTGTGTGTATATAACATGGTATACTTACATACTATAGTATACTATGCGTTATATACACTCCCAGTATATGCACTATAGTATATAGTATACTATGCTTTATATATTATGTGAAAAGTATAGTATATACTATACCCTATATACAAAGTACATAATACACTATATATACTATACTCATGGTATATACTATATTCTATATGCTCTATATACCTAATATATATATTGTACTTTATGTGCTCTATATACAAAGTATATATACTATACTCTATACTGATAGTATGTACTATATATAGTATATATTACTTTATGCAATATACATTATACTCTAGTGATTTTGTACCAAGTTTTGTGTTTTTACATAACCTAGAGCTACTTTCTATGGGAAAATAACCATAAAAAAGTCTATAAAGTTTAAGGTATGTATCAGATTATACTGCAAATACTATGAGTATCTAAATAGTTTTGAATATCCTAAGAGAATAGCATATGTATATATACTATACATTATAGTGTATACTATATACTATATATTATACTCTATATAAGTAGTATATATGTACAGTATAGTATTTACTATATATTCATATTATATACAATACTCTACATACTTATGGTATATACTATCTATATATACTACATGTAGATAGTATATGCTGTATATAGATAGTATAAACTATACATTATAGTAGTGACTATTTCATCAATTATTTAGTTGCTGTTGTATAAGAATGTTAGGATGAATGCTACAGTCCTTCCCTTTCTTTCTCAGTTTACAGTGGTATTGGTTTCCTCGTATTCGCCAAACGTGTATAAGGAGATTTTATTAAGTTAAATAAATATTATTTTTCATGAATAATTAATTTTAACCATTTTTCAGTAACGTGAAGTGATGAAGTATACAACTTTTGTATACTATAGTGTATGGTATACTATATACTATTTATTCCCATCATTAATGAGGTCATATAATGTAGTATATAGTATAGTACACTATACTATGTATAAGTATATACACACTAAACTATACTACATGAACACACATACTATGAAAATTATACTATACACTATCACATAGTATATATACACCTATAGTTAGAATATATAGTATAGTATGCTATAGTATATAGTACAGTATTATTTACACACACATAGTTATAGCAGAGTATACTATACTATAGTATATATCATACTAGTTAATATATTAGAAAGAATTTTAATGTACACATATATATACACACATATACATATATAAATATGCATATAATGTTATTTAGTTTTATTTATATCTAAATTTGTGTTGTGGCTATCTTTCATGTCACATTTTTGTGAGAAAATATTTGAAGAATCAGTACTATGGTGAATTGTTTGAACTCTCTGGTAACATTTTTTATAAAAAAGAACAAAAAATATAGAGATCATAAAAATCAGCTAGGAAAGAACTGACTTGGAAAGAGAATAAAGACATAGGCAACATAAAATTTAACCAACCTAATTCATATTTAAATTTTTTTTCAGCTAGTTATGCAGCAGGTGGAAAAGCATAGGCTATAGGAATTTGTTACAAATGATTTTTTAAACAGCATTAGTTAGACATATTATCCAAACTGAAATAGCATGTGAAATCCATGATGTTAAGTCTTTAAGTGAAGAAAGAAATTTGATAAGTTAATATACTTTTTGTGTCTGATAGTTAAGTCTAATAGTAAAGACTTTACAGTTAAACCATTCTGGGTCTAAATGTCAGTTTGTCAGGTTTTATTTTGTGATAGTGGACAAACTGCTGAGTCTTAGTTTCTGTTTTTTAGTTTTTTTTTTTTAATCTATAGGAGAGGCTTAGCAATACCAACCAGTTCATGAAGTTGTTAGGAATATTACATAGCAAATGGCAATAAAGCAGTTATTCTAATGTCTGACATAGGAAACAGTCCAAAGAAATTGTTAACAGAGCTTTAATCAATTAGCTAAATTAAATGATTCAAATTGACTTTCATATAGTAATTACTTAGCTTGCCTCTCTTCACCTTCGGTTAATTACTATCTTTGTGTTAATTTCTTCCCTTTTTTTGATCCTTTCTTCTCTCTATTGCCCTTCTTATATCCACAGGCAAGGCTATGACATGATTACTATTGACTAAATTATGCCTCTGCCCAAATTCATACCTTGAAGTCCTAACCCCCAGCCCACCTCAGAAGGTGACTGTAATTAGAGATGGGGCTTTAATGAGGTATGTAATGTTGGAAGAGGTCATCTGATTGGGCCCTAATCCAATATGGCCTGTGATTTTATAAGAAGAGTCAGAACCACTACAGATGCTTGCTCATAGAGAGGTCACATGAGGACACAGTGAGAAGGTGACTGCCTTCTGCAGGGCAAGGAGAGAAGCTTGAGAAAAGAATAACCGTGATGACACCTTGATCTTGGACTTCCAGTCGTAATCACACAGAACTACACCATTTCCATACTGAAAACTTTAAAGTGTTTATGTCTATTTATTATCTCATCCTTCCCTTTATTATATGCTCATGTTTAGTGTATCTGATATTTTCCTTCATCTGACCATGCATTCCTCAAAAATTTTCCAAGTATTAGAGATTTTCATTCTACTTTTAGTCTTAATTTTTTTCTTATTCTGTCTTCATTGAACCATGTCAGTTGTCCTATCAAGAGCACCCTTGATTTTTCTCTTATCTTTAATGAGACCAAACATAAAACTTGATATGTTTGGATTAACCTTTATTCAGATACCACTGCATTACTGCTAACAGTTGCAAAAGAAAGTTGTAAATATAGATGGTTGTCTACTTAAAATTCCTGTCTCTCAGAATTAGATAATTCCTTATTGTTAATTTTTACTCATTTAAATTATTTTCCTTAATACATAATCTAATGTCTCCTTTTCTATTTTTCTTAAGCTCCCAAATAAGAGTTGAATTCCTTGCTTCCATCCCTCCCTCTTTCCCCCCTTCCCTTCCTTCTTTTTCTTTCCTTCCTTCTCTTCCTTTCCTTCCTTCCCTTCCTTCCTTCCATTTTTTTCTCTTTCTCTCTCTCTTTTTGTCGACAGTGTTTTGCTTGGAAATCGGGGCTACGATGCAGTGGCATGATCGTAGTTCACTGCAGCCTCAACCTGCTGTGCTCAAGTGATCCTTCCACCTTAGCCTCCAGAGTAGCTGGGAACACAGGCACAACCACATCTAGCTGATTTTCGTGTTTTTGTAGAGATAGAGTTTTGCCAGGTTGTTCAGCCTGGGTTCAAAGTCCTGAGCTCAAATGATCTGCCTGCCTCGACTTCCCAAAGTACTGGGATTACAGGTATGAGCTATAGCACCTGGGTAAATTTGTCTTCTGAATAGCTTCCTCAACACATTGCATGAGATAACAGCTTGTCTATTTAAATGTATATAAGTACACACATGCACATACACACAACAGTTGTGAATCTTGTCACAGAGCTCAGAGAATTTCTGTAAACTTTACGTTATACCCACCATATTATTGTGGTTTCCCAATATTGTATTTTATTGCCTTCCACCCTTCCCAATTTCTCTTTATGTCATCTTTGTAGAGTGATTGCTCTACTAGAATGTATCTGTGGGTTTGAATGTTAGCTTTTCCACACAACCATTTATCTTATTCTTCCATCTATGCCACACGCAATAGCCAAGAACACGTCCTTCTCAACTTGTGTACCCAGGCCAGATACATGAAGCAACACACTCTGGTTCTCTGGGCCCAGTGGAAGAGGCTAAGACTTCTCACTACTGAGAAGATCAGTAACTTCATTTCCTCATTTCATCCTCTCACCTTCAAAAGCTGGCCTGGGTTGCTAATTCATTGAAAAATGTAAAACTTAAGTTTAGTACAAACTTCAGAACTTCCTTTCTGCATGGAACTTTCCTTCATCTTCTTCCATCTTCTCTTTATTCTGCTCCATCTTTGAGTGAGAAGCTGACTATCAGTTTGACCAGAGCTAATTCCTCCATTTGTATCCTCTGTTCAATCTATTCTATCTCTAGGGAATTTGTTCCATTATTTTCTTATTCTGCCTTGCTTCTCAAAACTTTCTCCATAGAATACTTTTAACTACTAAAATGCTTATGATTTTCTAGCCTTCAAACCCCTATTCTTTTGTTATCACTCTAATATAACATCTTCTCTCTTTCATTATAATTGAAATCAAATTTCTGTGCCTCTCTAGCTCTTCACTACTTTTTCATCTCACTACTCTTTTAACATCACAACAATCACTTCACAATGGCAACTTTCATAGCATTTCCATAGTCCTCTTCCTTCTCAACTACTCAGCACTGTTTTATAAAAGGTTGTGCTTTTCCACCTTTCAATCCTATGTGAAACACTATGTAGTCTCATATAGGATTGTAAATGTCTAATGTCTGATGTAGGAAAGAGTCCAAATAAATTGCTAACATAGCTTTAATCAATTAGCTACCTCATCTGTTCCAGTTATATGATACAAATTTACTTTCAGAGAAATTACTTAGCTTGCTCTCTTCACCTTTGGTTAATTACTATCTTTATGTTTATTTCTTCCATTTTATTTATCCTTTTTCTCTCTATTCCCCTTCTTGACCCTACAGGCAAGGCTGCAACATGCCTGTATATCCTATATAAGAGACACTATATAGTTCCTTACATAGGATTGAAAAATTTTGCAGAATGGCTAATGGAAGTCACATTCTAAAAATTGCTTCTTGGGAAATAAGTAAGCTAAGGAAAGAGATAATTGAAGCCCACTGACTTTAATAAAGGATGAAGATTCAGAATTTAAAATGAGGATGGTTGGAAGAGGGTACATGTCTCACCTGAGTCATTTGGACCTATGCAATGATTTCATAGAAATTATTAAAAGATAGCTAGGTCTTAAGAATATAAGAATAACAACAACAATAAAAAAGCTGTTACACTGATAATTCTATGAAACACTGAAGCATGAATAAGAATATGTTGGTTCTGCAATAGCAATGGAACAAAGAATTACTGGAAATCTTCCTATTTTACAAATGATTAAAACATGTTCATTCTGCATAGAACTTATAATGCAATTAATGTATGAGAGTCCATTATTTTGTAATGTAAAGTATGAGAGTGTTCACACACATTTTTGGATTTTTTTTTTTCTGGGGACAATTATTTAAATAAAAAACACTTTCATCTTTAGATGCAGCATTGACACCTATGAATCTCTACAAAATAAATAAAAGTAAAATCACGTAAAGGTATATGTACAAGGATGTTAATTTCAGCAAATTTTTATGTGGCAAAATTGTACACACAGGTCTGGTCATCAATTTTTAAAAACGGACAAAACAAGGTATGCACACTAGGGAAATAAATGCCATAAAAATTGCATAGCCTCTTCAAGAAGAACTACAAACCACTGCTCAACGAAATAAGAGAAGACACAAACAGATGGAGAAACATCCCATGTTCATGGTTAGGAAGAATTGATATCGTGAAAATGGCCATTTGCCCAAAATAATTTACAGATTCAATGCTATCCCCAACAAGCTACCAATGACCTTCTTCACAGAACTGGAAAAAACCACCTTAAACTTCAGATGGAGACAAAAGAGATCCCATAAGCCAAGTCAATTCTAAGCAAAGAGAACACAGCAGGAAACATTACACTACTGGACTTCAAACTACAAGGCTACAGTAATCAAAACAGTATGGTACTGGTACAAAAACAGAGATATAGACCAATGGAACAGAACAAAAGCCTCAGAGGCAACACAACATATCTACAACCATACACAATCTTTGATAATCATGACAAAAACAAGCAATGGGGAAAGGATTCCCTGTTTAATAAATGGTGTTGGGAAAACTGGCTAGCCATGTGCAGAAAGCAGAAACTGGACCCCTTCCTGACACCTTACACTAAAATTAACTCCAGATGGATTAAAGACTTAAACATAAGACCTGGCACCATAAAAACCCTAGAAGAAAATCTAGGCAAAACCATTCAGGACATAGGAGTAGGCAAGGACTTCATGACCAAAACACCAAAAGCATTGGCAACAAAAGCCAAAAGAGACAAATGGGACCTAATCAAACTCCACAGCTTCTGCACGGCAAAAGAAACAGTCATTAGAGTGAATCATTAGAATGGGAAAAAAGTTTTGCAGTCTACCCATCTGACAAAGGGCTGATATCTAGAATCTACAAAGAACTAAAACAGATTTACAAGAAGAAAACAAATAAGCCCATTTGAAAGTGGGCAAAGAATATGAACAGACACTTTACAAAAGACGACATACATGAGGCCAACAAACATATGAAAAAGTGCTCATCATCACTGGTCATTAGAGAAATGCAAATCAAAACCACATTGAGATACCACTTCATGCCAGTTAGAATGGCGATCATTAAAAAATCTGGAGACAACAGTTGCTGGAGAGGATGTGGAGAAATAGGAACACTTTTACTGCTGGTGGGAGTGTAAGTTAGTTGAACTATTGTGGAAGACAGTGTGGCGATTCCTCAAGGATCTAGAAATAGAAATTCCATTTGACCCAGCAATCCCATTACTGGGTATATATCCAAAGGACTATAAATTATTCTACTATAAGGACACATTCACATGAATGTTCATTGCAGCACTGTTTACAATAGCAAAAAAACCAAATGCCCATTGATGATAGACTGGACTGGGAAAATGTGGCACATATACAC
Organism: Callithrix jacchus; assembly: GCF_049354715.1. Lineage (NCBI taxonomy): Eukaryota > Metazoa > Chordata > Mammalia > Primates > Cebidae > Callithrix > Callithrix jacchus. Next base: position 28,475,853 of record NC_133522.1, read on the forward strand.
CATGGAATATTATGCAGCAATCAAAAACGATAAGTTTGTGTCCTTTTTTGGGAAATGGATGAACCTGGAGACCATCATTCTCAGCAAACTGACACAAGAACAGAAAATGAAATACCAAATGTTCTCACTCACAGGCGGGTGTTGAACAATGAGAACACATGGACACAGAGAGGGGAGCATTACATGCTGGGGTCTGCGGGGGGGAATGGGGAGGGACAGTGGGGGATGGGGAGTTGGGGAGAGATAGCAGGGGGAGAAATGCCAGATATAGGTGAAGGGGAGGAAGGCAGCAAATCACACTGCCACATGTGTACCTATGCAACTATCTTGCATGTTATTCACATGTACCCCAAAACCTAAAATGCAATAAAAAATTACATAGCCATCAAAAACAATAAATATCCATTATTTCAGTTTAGGAGAGTTATTTAAGTCATTTTTAAGTTTAAAAAGTACAGTGTATTAAAAGTTGTATGTCATTTTAATAATTGTTTTAAAAGGAAGGACACTTACTATGTGTGATGGTTAATTTCGCATTTCAGCTTGACTGAGTCACAGGGTTCCCAGACATTTGGCCGATATTTACTGTGAGTATGTCTGTGAGGGTGTTTCTGGATAAGAATAGCAACTGAATTGCTAGACTGAGAAAAACAGCCTGTGTTTCCTGATGTAAGTGAGGCCTCCGTAATGTGGGTGGGCCTCATCTACTCTGTTGATGTCCTGAATGGAACAAAAATGCTGACCATCCCATTAGCAGGAAGGAACTCTGGCTGCCTGCTTTGAGCTGGACCTTTGGTTCTTTCCTGCATTTACACTTGAACTGAAATTCTGGCTTTCTCTGGGTCTTGAGCCTGCCAGCATTGGGGCCTTAACTATGCTGTGGGCTCTTCTGCGTCTCCAGCTTGCCAACTTCTCTTTGTGAGACTTGTGAGTCTTTGTATATGTACATCTTATTGGTTCTGTTTCTCTGGAGAACCCTGACCTAGACAAGGGTTTATTACCTATGGCCTTAGCTTCACACAAATCAGAGATATTAACCAAAATTAAGTTTTCTATAATTCCAAACATGTAAGTTATCACAAGGAACAGGGAAACCTCAGGAAAAGGATCACAGCTCTCCAGGTGCTTCCTCTGACATTGTGTATATTTATGTGTGCCTTCCAATTAATAACTGTGGCCACATAAACTAAACACATATGCACACACACACATACACACAATATTTCAGTCATGAAACATCTCCATTTAGCTCAGAGGGTTACAAAGCCTCCATGACATTTTCCCAGATGCCATGCTTAGCAAATGTTGCCAACTTGTTTGACAGGAAGTGTGTCACTACCATGTTTATAAGCAGCATAGATCAGGTCACCTTTCTTCTTTCCTGTTGAGGTGAATGGCTTCCCATAATAGAGGACAGGTGACAAAGCTGCTGCTTTCACCGTATATTTTGCAAGTGACTCACCTATGCATGCCACACGTGGTGGAGTGACAGCGCTTCCCTGGTCCCCAGATTTCATGATGTATAATTACCATAATAAACTTATTGCAAATGAAATTATTTCTGGGAAACAAGATATTCTGACTCCAAATAGGGAGTCCAGCAAAAAACATTTCAGCCTTGGGAGTTACACTCTACAGCTCTTTTTTTCTATAGCCTCACTATTGAAGATATTAACTTTGTATCTTTGCTATCGCTTCATCTAATCTCTTCCAAAGTTCTCAGTATATAAATTTTATTACATTATGTGTCTGTTGACCAAATTTCAGTCATAATGTGTGAAACTATTATTGCTGTCCCAAGTCCAAGAAATATTTAAACTTAGGCAGCCACCATTCGATTGAGTTAATACTACAGGCATAAGATGTGTTACAGTTAAACATTTAATTTGATTTACTGTATTGGATTGCTAAACATTGAATGAAGTCACAACCTATCAAATATATTTTATGACATGGATACTCAACGTGCTTTATTTATAAATTAATACATAAAATATATTACATATATTAACTTCTATTTAGGAAAATAAAATTTCCTATAGCTTTGCCAGTGTGTGAATATTCACTAAGTTAAATTAATGACAGAATCCAAAGTTCTCTAGATTTTGCATAAAATAAGATCTGGGATCTTGTTTTACCCTGTTAAAAGAAAACTTCAGAAAAGTTAAATTTGATAGATTTTAATTTATCAAAGAAAAGAAGTGAATCGAGAATCGAACAGCCTCCAGAATCACAGCAGATTCAAAGCCACTACGGGGTGCCTTGTGGTCAGAAAACATTTATAGACAAAGAAAGTAAAGTGGCATACAGGAATCAGAAATGAGGTACAGAAACAGTGCGATTGGTTACAGCTTGGCGTTTGCCTCATTTGAGTGCAGTTTGACCACTCAGCAGTCTATGAATGGTCGAAGTCTTGCCACTGGGATTGGCCAACTCTCAGCTACTATTACAGATGCATCCTACCAAATTAGGTTTTCAATTTTGTCTGCCTATTTAGTTAGGTTACAGTTCATCTACAAGGGCTCAAATACAGAAGTGCAGAGTCTTTCTTAGGCCATATTTAGTTTGCTTTAACAACCTGATAAAATAAAAGCTCCAAGAGACTAGTTTCTTTTCTATCCTGTCCATATATGTTTCCTCTTCATCTGGAACAGTACCTGACTATAGTTGTTCCTCAATCCATACATGTGTGAGTAAATACATATGTATACATAAACATCAATGAATACACATTTTAGTATCATATGACACATGCTATGTGTAATAGAACGTAAGAAGTATAGATGATGTTTTCTTATTTATAGAAATGGTATATTTGCATTTTATAAAATATTTTGTTTGCAATTAATTTACTGTCATAATATTTTTATTAATATGGTCTATAACATTTACAATATAGAACGTTGTGAGCATCCCTTGTATATCATATGCTTTTCTGACCCATGTTACAGAACTTCAGCACACCTCTGATTTTATGGTGTAAAATATTCAGGTGGAACTCCATTGTAGGCCAAATGTTTCCCCACCTAAAAAAGTGTGGTGTGAAGTTTCTTGGCTTTTTTGCCTGACATCTTTTTCTAAAGCTGAACAAGGCCATTCATACTGCCTGAAGATACTAGGTAGGAGTTCAAACGTGTTAAGGCAACTGGTGATAACCTTACCCCCTAGGAATGGGAGTCAATGGATAAATGCTTCAGCCTCTTAGTCCTTCACGGAACAGTTCTCAGGTCTATCTTACACAGTTCTTGTCCCCAGAGGTATTGAATCCCAGATGCTCAGACCAATAATCCCTCCTTCATTATATTTTTTATTCCTTTCCTCTTCATTATATTTTTTTCTCCTTTCCTCTCTGTCTTTCTGTCCTCCAGAGATGCTTTATTCATTCTCAACACATTCTTGCACTCAAGCATTGCTTGATTGCTTCATTATTTCAAGCATTGCTCTTAAGAACACAAAGATATATCATAAAAATATTCATGCAGTCTTGTTAACATTTTGCTACTTTCAAGATATGATGGGAGTCCCTGGATAATCTGCAGCAGCTATTTTGATTTTCATATTATGCGACATTTGAAGGGTAGTAAAAGTTTAGTTTAGTTTAACACATACTTACTGAGTTTTAATCAGGTGTCTGACACTGTTCAAGGTGTAGAGGAAACAGAGGTAAAAGAGAATCTGCTTTTCAAAAGCCTAAGAAGGAAAAGAGGATGAGATATTTTTTAGCAGACATGCTGGGAATTATGACAGTGTGAGAAAATCGTGTTATAAATTAATTATTATTTAAGTGATTATTAACATAGGTGGTGATAATCCCAATAAAACATTTCTCCTTATACCTAATATGATTCAGAACACAATGATACTGAAGTTCAGGGGAAGGGTACCCTCATTATTGCAAATGCTGCTTATTGTTTATACATAAAAATTCATTCTATTGAGGGCTACAACATTTATTTAATATAATGTAGTTTGTAATAAACATCAATTAAAATGTAAGTTTTAATTTTTAGTTAAATGTAATTGTAGCCCTCAATAGTGTGGATTTTTATGACGCTAGTTAATTTTTTAGATTAGAAAAAGGGATTGAATTCATAGATTATTTGTTAATAATATATTTTTACTTGAGACATACTTAAGTCTAGATCCAGGTTGTCTGACTTTAAATCTCTCAAGCATAATTATTATCTTAAGGAAGATGTCTTACTGAGGCTGGTTTCTCTCACATTATGTGGTTGATAGCTCTCCATGCATCCTTTAGATGACCGCATACAACAGCATATGACAGACACACTCACTGGTCACCTGCTTAACTTTTATATCCTTAGGTTGCTCATGCCTATTTCTGAATGGCTTGTCTTGCTGCCCTTTTTGAATCTCTAAAACACAGACACTTTGCCCCCACTTGTTCTATCTTCTACTACTTTCCATCCTATTGATATTGTAAGCACTTTGAATCATGTTACATACTTTCCTTTTCTTAAATTTCACTTCCAATTCCCATTGCATTTTCAGAGCCTCGAGCTACTTTAGATTTTTTCCTGTCTCTTCATGATTAGAAAAATCCATAGGATTCCCTTCATCAGATTCTTTCTTTCTTGTGTACTCTAGATTATCCTCCTTCCTGGTTTACACTGATATTTTGGACAAAACTCAGATGTAATATTTTACCCATTTGAGACAAAAAAATAGCGTTAAATGTTATTTCTGATGGTTTTCATTACAACGTATTGCTCTTACATGTATGGATTTAATACATTTAAATGTATTTATCTCTAGCGATGGTTTTTACCGATAACATAAACACTAATTTTTAGCAACAGAACACTAATTCTGAGTCATGTTGTGATTGATAATACTTTTAAAACTTCAATTAATTTTGAAATATATATATCAATATCATTAAAATAACATTTGTCTAACTTTTCAAGGAATTGTTGGCAGGTAGAACTCAAATTATTTTTACCTTTGTACTGAAAGTACAAATTTATATAGTACAATGTCATTGTCTTTTTCAGAGATAAGGATGGCAATGTTTTTAGACATACAGCACATGGACTAATTGTTGGCAACATTTCTTTCTGAACTAATATCTTATTTTCATCAGAGCAAGATTGAGAAAGCTTAGGTCATCCTTTATTTCTCAAAGGTTACTATCTATTTCCAACTGCAGATGCATTTTCAAGACTAACAAGATGAAGAAAGAATTTCACAGCCATGGCACACATCCATAAGTGTTCTTTCTACACTCCCACGAGGATTATTTCTCATTACACTTAGAAGAATGTGACCCATCAATGACTTTTATAATGTTGTTGTCCTCCTTTCTATGTGCATGCTGTGGGAGAGTTTGCAGTGCCTCTACTTTTTGCTTCATCTCAGAATTACTTTCCAAAGTATCCTAATGAGCTTATCATCTAAATATTTAAAATTGTACACTTAAATTTTTCTTTCATTCATACATTTATTTATTCAATAGATATTAGTTCCAATCCTACCATTTTTCATGCATTGCAAATATTTGTAAATTGGTTGTTAGGCACTTTTTAAACAAATCTTTCTTTTTTTTTTTCTCAACTATTTCTTGGTACTTTTATTGATTTTGTTTTTAAATTTCTGTCCAGGTACAACAACAAAATAAGAAACCAAAATTACAATTCACAAACTATGGCATGAAAAACAACAAACACCCCATCAGGAATTACACCAAATTCTTTCCTTTTTATTCATTTAAAAGAGACTCTAATACACAAATGTCAAATACGAGCAGTGTAATTTTTTTTTCTTAGAAGGCAGAAAAACATTTATTTTGGCACTGGTTTGACAATTGCAGGAAGTCGTTTTGATACCACAAGTTTCAGAAATAGAAATCCTAAGAATCTTGGAGGGCATTTGTTTTGAGAGTCAGGGGACACCTTGCTTGGATGACATCCCTCTTGTGCTTAGTGAAGGGCCTGTCCACCTCAGTGGGCCGTGTCTTTCCAGGTGTTGAAGGAGAAAATGGAATTTCTTGCATAGAGAGTCGAAGATTCCTGTAGCGCAGAGTGATTTTTGTATCTCCAATCCTCCTCCCGCCCTGAGGCAAATGCTCCAGCTTCTCTGGAGAATCTTTAGGTAACATGATCCTCTATCACGGTAACCCTTTTGCTAAGACACCTGTGACACCACAGTTTCCACTGACGCTGTTTCTCTGGGGTTCAGGTGACAGCACAAAACATCACTTGTCAAGAATATTAGGTATTAAGAATGTGGGCATTTATGTTTATGGTAACAGCAAATACTTTGCAGGGTGTGTCACCCAAAGGAGCACTATTATCATTTAAGATGTTCCCTGGGGAATTACCCCAAAAATTAGATGAATAAGCCTCTTTCTATAGACTGGTCAAATTTGTTTTTTATGGGAAACTATAGAAAATAATTGAGTAAGAGGATGGAAAATAAGAAGAAAGAAAAATTACAAACGAATTAGTCCAATCCTTTTTATATTTGTTATTGCTGCTGTAACATTGTATTATCTTTTTTTTTTTTTTCTTTTCTTGAGACAGAGTCTTGATCTGTTGCCCAGGCTGGCTTGCAGTGGCATGATATCAGCTCACTGCTACCTTTACCTCCTGGGTTCAGGCAATTCTCCTGACTCAGCCTCCCAAATAGCTGGGATTACAGGCGCATGACACCAAGCTCGGCTAATTTTTAGTAGAGATGGGGTTTTGCCATGTTGCTCAGGCTGGTTTTGAACTCCCAAGCTCAGGAAATGCACCTGCCTGGGCCTCCCAAAGTGCTATGATTACATGGAAGAGCCACCGCACCTGGCCATAACACTGTATTACTAAAGCCCATGTTAAGTAACTTGTTAAAACTCAGTATGGCAGCTTGCTAGAAAAACAGCAAAAGGGAACTCCATATCTCCTAATTCCTCATCCAATGTTTTTTCCAGTAATCCAGCACTTTCTAGACTCATAGTAGGATTAAGTCAATACCAATACCATTATTTAAAAATTCATTCATTCATACAACAAATATTTAGTGAATGCCTATTGTGTGACAACAACTGATTTATTGACTTGGCATACACACAAATAACATATTATCATTGCAACTATTAAATACATGAATTATACTATGTGTCAAATGCTTTATGTACCATGGAAAAAGAAAGGGAATAGATTAAGGGAGAATTGGCATGCAGAAAGTGAGTTTGGGGACTACTGAAGTTTGGAAAAGGTAGTCCATGAACTTCACCTAAGAGGTAACAGTACAGTGAAAAATTGAAGGAGATAAAAAGTTAAGTGGACATTTGGGGGAACAAGACCTCAGTCACAGGAAAAAAGGTAGAGCAACGTCTTTAAAGTGCGCCAGAGGAACTGACACACAGAAGTCAATGTAGCTGGAGCTGAGAGAGTGAGTCAAGGAAGACAAGGCTGAAGAAGCAGTGGGTGACCCAGAAGCCTTTGGGCCATAAGAAGGGATTTGTTTTACCTGGATGGAATTGAGAACTACTGCAAGGTTTTAAGACAAAGACTGACACGACTTACATCACCTTATTTATTCACAAGACATTGTAAATGCTCAACAGTGAAGGAAGGTCAACTCATCTGGTGGTTCATCCAGTAACCCAAGCTCAAGACAGGGGAGTCAGATTACGTTGCTACTTGTTATGAGGAGTACAGAGGCAAAAAAAAACAAAAAAACAAAAAACAAAACAACAACAACAACAACAACAACAACAACAACAAAACAGTTTATTTCAGCAAAATTATAGCCTAAGAACTCGTTTCTGTCACTACAAAGGCAAAGGATCTAGTGGCATCCCAAGTTTCAAATATGAAAAATAAGACTTTCCGAAAAGTGGAGTAGTGAGTGAAATGACATCCAGTTCTAAGACTGGAGTGGTTCTTCACAGCTCTGGTCTTGCTACAAATTGCTGAGAAAGGGGAGCTATATGAAAAACTCCAGACTCCTTTTATTTACTTACTTAAGAATATTGTCCCTAAATTCTTACATATATGTCTTTCTGAAACCAACAAAACCAGATGTATTTTAGAATTTAGAAATTTGCAAATACTCTCAGGAGCAATATGCATATCTACTGTGTATTACATAACAATTCTAGTGAAGTCTGCAATCAAGCACAGCTTTATGTTCATAGCAAATCATATGAATATTCACACTAAGTGGGAAAGAAAAACTATAAATAATCTCAAATCTATTTATCCACTAAGTGAATACAGAGCAGGTCAAATTTTACTGCCCATCAAGTAATAAAAATGTTCTATTTTTCAGAAGATTTTGGAATTTGTAATCCCAGATAAGTGATTATGTGCCTGTATTTAATCATATATTTTATCTCAGTTACTACAAATGTATAGTCACTTTAACCTAGCACCAGATTAACTAAAGAATACAAATGTACATTGTAGAATTAAGCCGTAAGGTCATGCTCAGTTTTATGTACTGTCTTGATATCTGGTGAATGCAGGCTGCGTAAAGAATTAGAAAGCAAATTAATACTTCTTTGAATAGAAATACTTTGAGGAGACTTAGATTTAGTTTGTCAAGTCTGCAATGACACTAACTGTATACAAAAGCTTAAGCTATTTTATTTTTATCTGACCTATGTTTGAATATTGACTGAGTTGATAAAAAGATGTTGACTATACTTAATTTGCATCTGATCACCAGTTGAATAATGAAATATACACAAAATACATAGGATATGCTCAATTGAAACGTGTTCAAAATGTGGTAGTTTGTAATAGGATGTTTCTGGCCGAATAAGAAATATAAAACACACAGACGTTCTAGTACTTTTTTTAATGATGTCCAGAGGATGATTCACAACTTACTTAGTGTTGCTATAATCTTACAATACTGGTGGATACTTACTTTCTCTAATTTTTAAAATATATTATTCTAAAGCCACTGAAAAAGAGAATCTTCAGTTGCTTCCATAAAAATATAACTCACTTGACATTAGATTTACTGAAGAAAATAAGTTATTATACATGTTTAATAATTTATGTTCTTAGATATATTGCTATTAAATTTAAATATTTGGAAGGTAGATTCATAAAATATGGGTGTGATAAAATATTCATTCTATGAACACTTTCTACCAGTTTATTTTGGTAAATATTGAGTTACTCCAATCATTTTTACTTTTCAAATAGAGCATTTTTAATAATATTGTAAGCAGTAAAAACATTCAACTGGAATTTCTTTTTCTTTACATATTCATATATGAAATACAGAAATAGATGACATTTTCTTATACAACTGGAACTATTATGAAAATTTCTTTCTGCTACATAAATTTAAGGTACTTTTCAAAGCACATCTTTTCAGTAAGAAAACAGTCTCAAATTTAGTAATGTTTAAAATCTTCCCTAATATTCCTGAAGTCCTTGGGAAGAAAAGAAAAAACATTATCAAAGATAAGTATTAGCACATACTTTAAATCTATCTTTGCCTGCATTTCTCTCAAGGTAATTGCGTTTATGTTACAACATGTTTAAGACACTCTCATATTTATTGCAGCACTACTCACAATGGCAAAACATGAAATCAACCCAAGAGTCCATCAATGGATGATTAGATTTAGAAATGTGATATATATATACACATGGCAAAAACATGAATGAAATTAGGGAACATTAAGTGGAATAAGCCAGGCACAAAAGGACAAATGCTGCGTGATCTCACTCATATGTAGATTTTTTAAAAAAATTGATCCTGTACAAGTAAGGAGTAAAATAGTGGCAATCAGAGACTGGAGAGACTAAGGGGAGACGTCGGTCCATTGGGAAAAAGGCACTGTTGGATAGGAGGAATAGTTCTAGTGTTCTATTGCGCAATAGGGTGACTATAGTTAACATTCATATGTTGTACATTTCAAAAGAGCTAAAAGAGAGGATTCTGAATGGTCTCACCAAACAGAAACAAGAGGAGATAGCTAATTACCCTGATTTTATCATTATATTATATATACATATATGGAAAATATCACGATATATCATAAATATGTACAGTTATGCATAAATTAAAACACTGATACTTTAAAAATTTTTGAAAAAGTATTTATTCTGTTCTCAAACAGATGTGGGAGTTATGTCTAATATCTTTAAACATATCTTGGCTTTAAACATGTTTACCAACTATCACTTCTTATTTTTTCTCAGATTTCTCAAGTTTCTTCCTTTTCAATGTAACCTTTTGCTTTTTCTATTGACATTGGTCTTTGAAAAGTTTGTATGAGAATATCAAGAGCATTTTTATATAAGAACTGCCAACTTCATTTTGTAGTCTAGAAGTTATGTGTCACATATTTAAAAGTGTTTGGAAACAGCTGATGCATCTGTTTTTTTTTTCAAGACGATGCTAAAAGTCCCATCTAATTTAATGGTAAGTTCTTTACAAGTTATGTTGTAAAAATATTCATTAACATTGATGGAGAGTACTACCCAAACAGCAAAAATGTGTCTGTAAAAGCTTGTTAAGATTCAGAAGCTCAAATAATGTAGGAATGCAAAAGCTTTAGTAAAATTCAGCTGCAGGGGTTCTATCAGATGTCCATCTCAAATGGAATTTGTTAAACTATGATTTGTTTCTGAGTAACAATTTGTCTTGGTTTTAAATACAAAAGTTTTCACATTGAAAGTGACATTTGCAAAATGGTCCTTAATTTGCATGGGTTACATAGCTAATATGAAATTGAGATAGTCTTACTTTGTTCTTAAGTGTAGCATAGCATGTTATTTAAAATTATTTTTCATTAAGCTTTTTTATTGGGCTATAAAAATAATATTTCACACTTTATATGTCTCTGATAAATTTGTGATAAACTAAAGTCTCCATGTAATTCCTTCAGCTAAAGGAGTATTTTCAGATTTTGAAATATCTTTTTAAGTACAATTATGCAATCTATATTTAAGAAAATTATTTTTAATTTTCTTTTAATCTTTGAATGTCTACTATTTGTTTACTGAATAAATGTAAATATCTTTAAATAAAAAAGTTGGTATAATAACTAATACTATTACAAAGACTAAATCGTGTTTTATTATTCCTGGAGAAAATTATAAATATTTTACTGCTATGTATTAAAAATCTTGTGATGAATCAAAATTTGTTCCTTTATAAAGTACTTATATATACTTTGAAGAGAAAAATAACTTATTGTCTAAGTTCTTTATGCCATATTGAAGTCAATTTTCTTTTTAATTATAGATATGGGAAACAGGTCAAGAAGAGCTTAATACTTAAAGCCGAAACAGTATAATTATCCAATATTGCTAAATAATTAAGAATTCAACTAGATTTTTATATCGTAGGGGAGCTTACATTTTTAAAATAGTTGTAGGTGAACACTCTGGCTATAGTTTATAATATTATTAAGCCCAAGGTTTTCAATAATAATTTGATAATTAAAAGCTTTTCTCCCTTATTTTAGCAGAAAATTATGAAGAATGTTAAATTCATGTAATACTGTAAGAATTGCACATTTTCAGAAAAAATACCATCAAAGTAGTACCAAATAATGTAATTTGGGGGCACATTAATGAACTGTCATACAGGGGTTCTCAGTGGTAGTTTTTCTTTCCATTCTTAATATTACCTCATGCTATAGGGACTTAGTGGACAGAAAGGAGTGTTACCTTTAGAACGAACAAGATAGCTTACTTTAATTACCTACTATCTTTTGGGTTCAAAGAGAAATTTTATTACTTCAAAAATTTTTACATATGCATTAATTTATGTTTACATAAAACTATACATCAAACTGCAAACTTTGGAAAACACAAATTCACCCTAAGGTCACTTCCTTGACTAATGTTTGAGTTATTTGCATTTAAAGAGGTTTAAATAAAAAAAACCTTAAGTTTCTTTAAAAAAAAAACTGAAAAAAAATTCTAGTTAAAAATAAATTAGAAATGAAAATGTGCTAACTGAATAATTGTTTTACTTTCCCCAAAATACAAATTTGTTAACGGTGATTTTTTTTTCTTTTTTTTTTTTATTATATTTTAAGTTCTGGGGTACATGTGCAGATGGTGCAGGATTGTTACATAAGTATACACGTGCCATGGTGGTTTGCTGCATCCATCCCCCTGTCATCTACATTAGGTATTCTCCTTAAATTATCCCTCCCTAATCCCCCCACCCCCAGATAACCCTCCCCTAGACCCCCCACCCCAGAACAGGCCCTGGTGTGTGTTGTTCCCCTCCCTGTGTCCATGTGTTCTCATTTTTCAACATCCACTTGAGTGAGAACGTGTGGTATTTGGTTTTCTGTTCTTGTGTCAGTTTGCTGAGAATGATGGTTTCCAGCTTCATCCATGTCCCTGCAAAGGACATGAACTCATCTTTTTTTGGCTGCGTAGTATTCCATGGTGTATATGTGTCACATTTTCTTTATCCAGTCTATCTTTGATGGGCATTTTGGTTGGTTCCAAGTCTTTGCTATTTTAAACAGTGTGGCAATGAACATACATGCACATGTGTCTTTATAGTAGATTTCTTTTATATTCCAAGCCATAATTAAAAAATAATTTATTTTCTGAAGAGTAAGACTTTCCATCATAAAGTCATATCTGATTCAATATTGCAAAGAATATGATCTGTTTAATATCAGCTGAAGATGGTGTTACAGAATGAAAACACACACACAAGTACAATGAATTGTGTCTATCTTAGATTTTAAAAAACATTGAAGACAACATTAATGATAACAAGTCTCTTTCTCTATTCCTCCAAGAAGCGAATAAGGAATGTGTTTGAAAGTCATACTCCCTTACAAACTGACAATAACCTAATAAATTATTCTCTGACTTTACTTTTTCTGATTCTAACGTCTGCACTTGGTCTCCCATCCTAATACCCAGATTTTAAAAACTTTAGAGTTTTTAGTGCAGTCCTTGTAAATAATAAATTTTGTCTTAGTATGTCCCAGCTGCCCTAACAAATATCACCAACTGCCACACTGTGTGGTATAAACATCAGATTATTTTTTCACAGTTGTGGAGAATGGAAAGTCTAAGACCAAAGTGCCAAACAATTTGATTCCTGATGGGGACTTTCTATCTGGCTGGCAGATTGTCGTATTATCCTTGGGTCTTTACATGGAAGCAAAAAACAAAAACAAAAACAAAAAAAACCCAAAACTGAAACCAAAACATAAACAGAACACCTCTCCCGCTGTTTCATCTTATAAAGACACTAATTCCTTTGCTTCAGAAGCCCACCTGTATAGTCTGTTCTCATGCTGCCAATAAAGACATACCTGAGACTGGGTAATTTATACAGCAAAGAGATTAAATTGACTCACAGTTTCACATGGCTAGGGAGGCCTTACAATTATGGCAGAAGATGAAGGAAGAGCAAGGGATGTCTTACATGGTGTCAGGCATGAGGGCGTTTGCAGGGGAACTCCCCTTTATAAAACCATCAGATCTGGTGAGACTTTTACACTACCCCACCCCAATGATTCAGTGGCCTCCCACAACATCCCTCCTAAGACATGAGGGGATTATTACAGTTCAAGGTGAGACTTGGGTGGAGACGCAGAGCTGAGCAATATCATCACCCTTTTGACCTTATTTGAAATCAATTACTTCCTTACTCCCAATCTAGCCACAGTGCATTTTAGGGCTTTCACAGGTGAACTTTGTGAGGCAGAGGAGGGACACATACACACAGTTCCTAAAAAATATCAATTTCAGTATCAATGTAAGAATTTAAAAAATATATTTCCACAATAATATTTTCTATTACTTAGATTTCCATAATTTTCTCTATAGTTTATATTGCCATCATTTAGAAAACTGGAACATAGATTATCCTTATTTATGTAAGTATCCTTATTTATATTCAAGTTTGTGTCCAATTTGTACACTCTCATTGATGTGATGATATTTTAATATAACTCTACTAAGGGCACTGGTTTCACTAATATTTTGCCCATTTTTAATATACTAATACATTAATAATCTTGCAATTTATTTACAGCTGGTAATAATAGAAGACATTATTAAAATACAGCCAAGAGGTCCCAAAACCTAATGATCTGAGTGATAAAATGGATGTATAGAGAACAGTAATCTAACCATCTCTATTAGTCTGATTGGACTGCCATAACAAAATACCATAGACTGGATAGCTTATAAACAGAAATTGTTTCCTCACATTTCTTTAGGCCAGAAGTCGAAGATCAAGTTTCCATCGGGGTTGATTTCTTGTGATGAATCTCTTCTTGGCTTTCAAACATTTACCTTCTCACTGTGTCCCCACATGGGCTTTTCTCTGTACACTTGGAGAGAGAGAGAGAGAGAGAGAGAGAGAGACATTAAAAGAAACACTAGTCCTATTAGATTAGGATTTCATAACCTCATCTAATGTTAGTTATGTCCTTATAAACCATATCTCCTAATTCAGTCATATTATAGGTTAATGTTTCAACATATGAATTGGAAGGAGACTCAATTCAGTATGTTTTAAATCACTAGAGAATATATTTGAGTCTCAACATTGCTTTTTTAGCACCTCCCACCTTATCAGAATTCATTTTTCCAAAACTTGTAATTTATAATATTATTTTAACACATATTTAAGTATATATTATGTGCTAGCCTTTGTATAAAAATGTTAAAAATTATGGACTTATATTTTCCTAGTACTTTTTATGAACTTCCAATGTCTAAATAAATTGGATACTGCTAAATGCAAATTTTAGTTGTTTTTTTCTCAGTTTTTTTTAGATGAATTTTTGCTCCCAGGCTGGAGTACAATGACATGACCTTGGCTCACAGCAACCTCTGCCTCCTGGGTTCAAGCAATTCTCCTGCCTCCCATTTTTTCTCAGTTTTAAATGATTTTGTTATTTTTGTTTCCTGACAAGAGTTGTGTAGCTTATTTTGGACACTCCAGCATGAGAAAAGTAGCTTCATAAGATTAAAATTGAAATAATTAAAACTGTGTAATTAGAAAAATTAAATAAAATTTTTGAAAGTCAATTTGCTACACCTATAATGGCTAATATGTGATAGAGTATCAGTGAGATTCCCTATGGAAATTGAAACATTAATTGATGATAAATGATTCAGTGATTGACTTTATTGCCTTTTTGCAGCTCCAATGTAGATTATGGTAATTATTATTAAAAATAATTTTCTGTTTAACATTTTATACTGACACTAATCTTTTATTGGCCCATTTGAGAACTCTTTCTTAAATTATGCTGCTACTGCCTACTTAGCACAATAATTAACGGAGCATCTAATAATTATAACTGTGAAATATAAACCTAATTTTTAAAATTTTAAGTGGTGGAAATGATTAAAAACCATAATCTTACTTTAGATAGCAAGCTGACCAATAGATACCACAGTCATTATTAAAAATGCTTCTCTTATTGACTCCCGAATACACTTTCTTGCAGGTTCTATGCCATTATTTTCAATATTTTCCTCCTGATACGGGTTGGCTGTGTCCCTACCCAAATCTCAACTTGAATTTTTCTCCCAGAATTCCCTTGTGTTGTGGAAGGGATCCCGGGGGAGGTAATTGAATCATGGGTGTCAGTCTTTCCTGTGCTATTCTTATGATAGTGAATAAGGCTCTTGAACTCTGATCAGTTTATCAGGGGATTTGGCTTTTGCTTCTTCCTCATTTTCTCTTGCAACCACCACGTCAGAAGTGCCTTTTGCCCTCTGCAATGATTCTGAGGTGCCCCCAGCCATGTGGAAGTGTAAATTCAATTAAAATTCTTTTTCAGCTCAGTCTTGGATGTGTCTTTGTCAGTGTGTGAAAATGGACTAATAAAAGTAAACTGGTACCAGTAGTGTGGGGTGTTGCTGAAAAGATACCCAACAATGTGTAAACGACTTTGGAACTAGGTAACAGGCAGAGATTGGAACAGTTTGAAGGGGTCAAAAGAAGACAGAGAAGTGTAAGAAAGTTTGGAATATCCTGGAGAATTGATGAATGGCTTTTCCCAAAATGCTGACATCAATATGGACAATAAAATTCAGGCTGAGGTGGTCTTAGAGATGAGGGACTTATTGGGAACTAGAGTAAAGGTGACTCTTTTTACGTTGTGACTAAGAGATTGGTGTCAATTTGACCCTGTCTTAGATATTTTTGGAACTTTTGCATAAGACAGATGATTTAAGATATCTGGTAGAAAAATTTCTAAGCAGCAAAGCATTCAAGATGTGACTTGGGTGCTGTTAAAGCATTCAGTTTTATAAGGGAAGCAGATCATAAAAGTCTGGAAAATTTGCAGCCTGACTGTGATAGAAAAGAAAAACCCATTTTTTGGGGAGAAATTCAAGCCAGCTGCAGACATTTGCATAAGCAGCAAGGAGCCTAATGTTAATCCCCAAGACCATGGGGAAAATATCATAAGGCCATATAGAGACCTTTATGGCAGTCCCTCTTATCACAGGACTGGAAGTCCAGGAGGAAAAATTGAGTTTGTAGACCAGGCCCAGTGTCCCCATGCTGTGTGCAATCTAGGGACTTAGTATCCTGTGTCTCAGCTACTCCAGCCATGGCTGAATGGGGCCAATATAGAGCTCAGGCTGTGGTTTCAGAGGGTGGAAG
Source organism: Callithrix jacchus (assembly GCF_049354715.1). Classification (NCBI taxonomy): domain Eukaryota; kingdom Metazoa; phylum Chordata; class Mammalia; order Primates; family Cebidae; genus Callithrix; species Callithrix jacchus. The sequence continues at coordinate 28,492,446 of NC_133522.1, forward strand.
CCCCAGGACTTGACAGCCTCCATGTGGTGTTGAACATGTGGGTGAACAGAAGAATTGAGATTTAGCAACCTCCACCTAGACTTTAGAAGATGTATGCAAACACTTGGATGCCCAAGCAAAAATTTGCTGCAAGGGCAGGGTCCTCATGGAGAACTTCTGCTAGGGCAATGCAGAAGGGAAACATGGGGTCATAGCCACCACACGGAGTCCATACTGGGGCACTGCCTAGTGCAGCTATGAGAAGAGGGCCATTGTCCTCCAGACCCCAGAATGGTAGATCCACTGACAGTTTGCACAGTGCACATGGAAAAGCCACAGACACTCAATGTGCTAGCCCTGGAAAGCAGTGGGAGGGAGACTGTGTCTTGTAACACCACAGGGGCAAAGCTGTCCAAGAGCATGGGAACCCACCTTTTGCATCAAGGAGACCTGGATGTGAGACATGAAGTCAAAGGGGATCATCTTGGAGCTAAAAATTTGACTGCCCTGTTGGATTTCAGACTTGCATGGGCCCTGGAATCCCTTTGTTTTGGACAAATTCTCCCATTTGGAATGGCTGTATTTATGCAATATTTATACCCCCATTGTATCTAGGAAGTAACTAGCTTGCTTTCGATTTTACAGGCTCATAGGTGAAAGGAACTTACCTTGTTTCAGATGGTTTGAACTGTGAAGTTTTGGGTTAATGCTGAAAAGATAAGACTTTGGGGGACTGTTGGTAAGGCATGATTAGTTTTGAAATGTCAGGACATGAGATTTGGAGTGGCCAGGGCAGAATGATATGGTTTGGTTGTGTCTCCACCGAAACCTCAACTTGAATTGTATCTCCTAGAATTCCCACATGTTGTGAAAGGGATACAATGGGAGGTAAGTGAGTCATAGGGCCCGTCTTTCTGGTGTTATTCTCATGACAGTGAGTAAACCTCATGAGATCTGATAGGTATATCAGGTGTTTCTACTTTTGTTTCTTCCTCATTTTCTCTTGTCACCTCCATGTAACAAGTTCCTTTGTCTCCCACCATGATTTTGAGGCCTCCCCAGCAATGTGGAAATAAAAATCCAATTAAAATTCTTTTTCACCCCAGTCTTGGGTATGTCTTTATTAGCAGTGTGAAAACGGACTAACACACCTCCATTCCTTATTTTGAACAGATAAGTTTTTCTGCTACCTGTTTGAAGTCCTCCAGCTTAAAATAGTTTAGATCCTACCCTGTATTTCCTAATAAATCTTCCCTTTTTCTAGTTTACCCTTAATCTTGCAGGAAGATGGGGATCTCTGCTCCTATTCACTCATGTCTCAAGGAAGACAACTGACTCAGCATCTTCTTCTTTACTTCTATGCTTTAATTTCTATTAAATTAATAGAAGTTCATTAATTTTATTTGTATTTCTCTGTTAGTTTCTGTATTTCTGCCTCAAAATATGTTCCAGTGCGTCTTATCCTGAGGTATTTTTGTTTAGATCTTTAAATTTTCTTTATCTTTTTCTTTTCTCTCTCTGAATACCTGTTGAAATGTAGACATACCTTGCTGCTTTTGCTGGTTCATTATCTACTCCTCTAAATCTTAAAATCTGGTTTATGTTACTTAATTATTCTCAATGGTTTTCTTCAATATATTAGTATCTTTGTGTTTTTGGCAACTCCTATAATGTTGTCACATTATTTCCTTCTGACTTTCTTTCCTCTCGCTTTGTGGCTCTGGATCATTTCTTATCTCTAATGCTGCTTCTGGTCCCTCAATTGACTACTCTTTTTCCTGAGTTGTATTGAAATTCTTTTGTTCCATAGTGAACCTAATTTATGCCATTAAATTAAAGAAGATATGTGGGTGAGTGAATGTGTGTGAAAACACTCTTGGTATTAACTACAAAATAAATGAAAAATTATGAATTATTATACTATAGATTATGTTTGGAATAATTATTTTATTTATTATGATGATGATTATTTTCTCTCTCAGTTTAAGTCTTCCCTCCAGTAGATGAATTACACATTTGTATTCCAACTTCAGTGCTGGCATTTAGTCCCATTTATTGTTTATATTTTCAAATGTATTTCTATTAGGATATCAACTGCATTTAGCATCTCAAACATAGCAGATGCAGAACTTTTACTCACCCTCTCTTTCTTGGGGTAATAATTTTGGAACAGTGTTTGCTTTCCAAGCCTTCCCCACTTTAAAGTAGAAATCCTCTTGGTCACACAGAACTGACATTTTGGAAGAGGACTAGACTTGAAAAGCAAGAATTCTGGATCCAAACTGCAATAATTTGAACCTCGACTTAGCTCATTATTAAGGACATGACCTTGAGATATTTATAAAGGTTTTGTGATTTAGTTTCCTCATCTTAAAAGTGGGGATAATGATTGATATAGTTTGGCTGTGTCCCAACCCATCTGGAATTATAATCCCCACAATCCTTACAAGTCAATGGTGGGACCAGGTGGGGGTAGTTTCCCCCATGCTGTTCTCATGATAGTGATAGAATCTCATGAGGTCTGACAATTTTATAAGCATCTGGCATTTCTGCTGCTTGCACTATCTCCACCCTGCTGCCCTATGAAGAAGGTGTCTACTTCTTTGCCTTCTGCCTTGATTGGAAGTCTCCTACGGACTCCTCAGCAATGTGGAAACTGTGAGTCCGTTAAATCTCTTTCCTTTATAAATTACCCAGTCTTCGATATTTCTTCATAGCAGTATGAGAATGTACTAATACAATGATAAAAACTTATCTCACATGGTTTTCCTGTGGATTAAATGTGTTGAAATTTGCAACACTTAGAAAGCGAACTAGCATACTATAAGGATATTTGAGTGTATTATTATTGCACCTCTTTTCTCCTATTACTTGCTATTTATATAATTTTTATTAGACTTTCAGCTCTTACAAAAATAAAACTCTACTTAATTTCAGAAAATCTGTATCTGATCTCAGTTCTAGCACTTCCTAGACATTTTTGCAAATCACTTACAAGTAGGGAAATTTAGACTGGGCATGGTGGCTCATGGCTATAATCCCAGCACTTTGAGAAGCTGAGGTGGATCAGAAGTCAAGGTGGATCAAGGTCAGAAATTCGAGACCAGCCTGGCCAACATAGTAAACCCATGTTACTACTATGCGTTAAATAGTAAAATACAAAAATTAGGCAGGAGTGGTGGTGGACACCTCTAATCCCAGCCGTTTGGGAGGCTGAAGCAGGAAAATCGCTTGAACACCAGAGGCAGAGGTTGCAGTAAACTGAGATCTTTTGGTAACAATTTAAATATACTTCCTAGTTTCTGCCTCTAATCCGTTTTCAATAAATGACAAATAGGGCTTTCTTAAATCAATAAACAGGTGCCAAATAAAAGTGAAAACATGTCTGGATGGAATTCCTACTTTTCAGTATTTTATTTTCTCTTCTTTAGCCAATTTGTATATCGCCTATATTATTTGATTTTATATTTTAATGTATACAACACTTTCAATAACTTTTCCAATGAGATAAGGGTTAAATTTTTTAAAAAGGCAAATGCATATGTTTACTTTCTCAATGTTGTTTCTTTTTCTTTTTCTTTAATTTTTTTTGTTTTTTATTTTTCAATGTTTGAGATAGCCCCTCTCTTAAATATAAAACTTGAAAATAATGTAGAAAATTCTCATAATAAATAATTATTTTTGTATATAAGTGAAAAGACACTTGCTTGAATCCAACTAAAGTTATTATAAATTTCTTTTACAGCAGTCCAGTAATGCATTACTTTAGCAAAAATTATTTTCTCTATTCAGGAGAGACATTACATGAGTTATTGACAGCTTAATATCCTAGAAATCTGATATAGATGACACAAAAAATAAAAAGGTCATGTTTAAGAATTATTTTAGTGAATCCTTAAAGTTTAATTGATTTCTAAACTTGATTCTTAAGGTGCTTTTTTTGAACGAGCCTGTTGTGTTGTTTAATATTTAAATTAGATCCTATTATTAATTTATTATTTATGTCAGCATACATCATCTCATATAGAGTAATGCAATAATCTAATTATTTTCTAATCTTCCCTTTGGCATGAATGATTTCAGCCATCATTTTTTACTTGCTACATCCAATATTTTTTCTGTTATGTCTGCTAGCAAATATTTTCTCTCTCTGGAGTAGTGCAAAATGCGACATAAAATATTTTATCTCTACTTTTTGCTTCTTATCCTACATTTGTTTTCTCCCACACACAAACATCTGAAAGAAAATATGATATTATTTATTTACTACTACATTGAGAGATGGAAGTGCCTTTTAAGAAAACATCTGGCTTCACAGACACATGAAAAGATATTTATCCTTGCATGTCTGAACTCTTTCATTTTATCAATTATTCTGTAAATACATATGTGTATTTTTATATGCAAAAGAGGCAAAAAGGTCACTGCTGTTCAATAAACCACTGACTGCTTAGTAACTTATTAAGTAATAATTTGTAGTTAGATGTGGTACTGAAAATAATTATTTGATCATTACTAACTGATTTTTAAAGTTTTACGATTGTAAATATTTATAATATAGTTTTTTTTCTTAACTATATCCCTACAAGGAAAAAAAAATATTTCTGTTTTCTCAGGATTGAAAAGAAAGTAATACTGTGTTTCCAGCCAAAACCACCAGCATTCCTTGGAGAAATCCTTGAATCCAAATATGAGGAAAAATATGAAGATGAGTATGTAACACCTTTTTCCCAGAAAGCAAGGAACTTTTTATAGTATGATTGGAATATATTCAAAGGTCCAGAATCTGATTAAAAGGTGCTCCCATGGGTCAAATTTAGGACAAATAATAAACTTTTTAAAAAAATCAATAAATTTAAAAAAGATTGATAGTAACAGATTATAAAAATTTGAACGCAAACTTTTTCATGTGATTTGATGATGTCTAACAAAAGTAGGAGGAGTGTAAGGAGAAAGTTTTTCTGAACAATAAAACGTAATATACATTGATTAAAAAGATCACTTTCTTGGTCACTACTGATGCTATAATTATCAGCAGACCTAAAGAACTGAGTAAAATGCTATTGGAGAACATGATATTTATAGGATATTTCACAGCATCTCAAAGTATCACCCAGCTAACTACTTATTCACTGCAAAGAGAAATAAAATGCCTTGGCAATGGAGAATTTCAATGAACACTACCTTAACCCAGTGGTTAAACTTAGCACAGAAATAATGGTACATGCTAACTCTATGTGCCTACACTGTGACGCAATGAAAATATGCCACCACTTGGGAAATGTTTTTGGCAACAAAGTTTAACCTAGTTGTGATTATGAAGAAATATCACACATATCCAGATTGTGTGTCATCCCATATGGGGATTGATTATACAAATAGACAATGGCAGGAGTATATATGAAAATAAACTTTGCCCATGGTCTGCAATAAACAGCCATTGAAGCCAACTCACTACTCACCTCCAAGTCAGACACATCATAGCCACACCATTATCTCTAGCAACCAGTCTAGGAAGCCAAAAAAAAAAAAAAAACAATAGCTCCAAATGGCCAGGACATGATTAAAAACAGAGTTGCTCCTTTAAAATTTTCATCCCCACTTCCAACTTAGGACCAATTAGAACAAGCTAAATATACACCTGTAACGAATCACGTAGAATGTCTTGCTTCTACTTACCCCATCTACAGCTTTCCTAATGTAACAGTTCACCACTTCCCTGTCTGTCTTTGACTCTATGATAAAATACAAGTAATGGAGGCTCCCTTGTGCATCAAACTCTGAATGAATAAACTTCACTTGTTCTCATTTTGGTCTTTTTTATTTATTTCTGCACATAATACATCTGGCCTACATAGACTTTTCAAAAAAATCCATATTTAAAAAAATAAATTATGAGGTGTATTTTATACTTGATAAAAATAAGTATTCTTGGAGCAAAGTGTGCAAATTACTTTTAAATATTACAGTGTATGTGTGTGTGTATGTGTTATTGTGTCTATGATTGATGGAAGGAGATTCATCAAATGTGGTAAAAAGTAAAAAAGGTGATTATTAATATTACATAGATGAAGGACATTCATATATTCATTGTATATTGTTTTATCTTTCTTAAAGCCTTTTGATTTTTACAAATAAAGACAAAGGGGGAAGGAAAATATAATACTGTGAAGAGATGATAAATCATGATTATATCTATAATATAATCCTAAAGCTAACTTCTTTTTACTAATGTACCAAAGAAAACTGGAATTTATGTTCATGAGCAAGGTCATAGTGTTCTTATTTATTCAGATCATGTTTTGACTTTAGCTGAGGTATGCTCCTCTGCATGAGCTAAAGACAGGCCATTAGATTTTAATGTAAATTGTCATTACGTATACACAGTAAACAATCTACATATTTTTAGGAGGTCAAGAGACCAATATCATAAACGTTTTGAAAGTGTGTTTATTACTTAAGAATAAGCACTTTTAATAAGCAAGGATGACTATAAATTATTAAAACTAAAAACGTGAACCTACATTTGTATATTTAGTGATAGCTGCTCCTTGTTTATTTATAATATCTCAGGGAATGGTTAAAGTGCCCAAGAAAATGCTTATTTAATTTCTTTTAATATAATACAGTAATAATTTATAGTTTGTGCTGCTTTATAATTTACAAGTTATTTACAGGTAGCACTATGTGATCTGCACTTGCTACATACTACCCATAAAAAAGGAATTTAATATTCTAGTTATTGCTCAAAATGTACAATTATTACTTAATCCATCATGTCAATAGGTATACAAAAACAAAATTAAAACCAACAAAAATTTTACATTAAAACAGTTGGTGTAAACATAAAATAATATTAATTCATTTTATCTAATGATATTTGTTAGTTTAATAATATTACCTAGTTTTAAAGTAACTTCATTTTAAGTTGCTTTCCCATCCTGCTATTTTATTACTCTGGTAGTCCATATATTTACTTAGGAAAGATTAATTTAATATAAGGTAAGATTAGTACATATCAGAAATCCTGAAAGACCTGAAAAAGTGGAAATAATATTGGGGAAAACCACAGAAATAGTCTGGCAAATGAGAAGCCAAAGAGTAAACTAATAGGTGGCCATGGGAAAGCAAAAGACCAAGAACCTTAAAACGTGTCTTCTGCTGTATTAAGCATTTTTCAAAAGATGATTAAATTGATCAAAAGCTAAAAACACATTAGGAACTGACATTCAATCTACATAGTGTAGGGGATATTGACAGAAGTTAGAGGTGAGACAGAGAGGAGTTTGAATTTTCCTTTCACCCCTAACAGCTGTGTATACTAGAAAATGCTACTTTCCTGAGCTCCCATTGCCTTGTCAGTAAAATGGGGTTATGGGTATTAAATGCTCTAATATATGTAAAGTGGTTAACATCACACTTAATTTCAAAGAAAATGTTATTTAAGTAATAATGGTGAAAAATTATTATTATAGCCAACTTTTAAATGGTTACGATGCCCCAGCACTGTTAAATGATCTTTAAATATATTAACTCATTTACTCTTCATAAAGTAACTACCAAGTCAATGTTGTAATTGTCTTCATTTGGTAGTTCGAAACAGAAATGGAGGTCCAGAATCGCTAAGTAAGTTGGCCAAGAGAATATGAAAGATAGAATAATGTACACTATGGTCTGCTGGTTTTAGTACCTATGCTCTTAATCATGACTTGTGTTTCTTGTTGGCCAAATCCTGTGCTGGCCCGTCTCACTTATAATAAGAAGAGAACTGCTGTCCTCTGGAAAATATTAACTAAAAGCATGGAATTCTGCTTGGTACATGCTGAATATGTGGGTTGATCAGAGATGCAATTCACATGAAGACTTGCCATGGAACACTGTGGACGGGGCTGGCTAGAGAAGGCTTGCAACAAGAGTGGGAACTCATATGCTTGGGATGAGGAGTAAGAGTCATAAAGTAGGGGTGAGGGAAAGGATATGGGGTGGGGAGGGCAGAGGCATTCCATTTGGGCACTACAGAAAAGAGATGCCAAGGTAGGAATATAAAAGCAATTATTTAGAGGTTAGCCTTGGAGGAGATAGTGATTTTTATGCCTAGGAATAGTGGAAAATAAGTTTGGAAATGTAGTTGGGGTATAGATTTGGAAAAGTTCAAAAGTATACATTTAATATGATATTGTAGGAAACTAAGAATGGTTGAAAGGAGTAATGGCAAACAAGCATTACCTTAGGAAAATTAACCAGATAGATTTTATTTATTCTTTTTGAGAAGGTCTACAGGGAGAGTGTAATGCTTGGTAATCATTAAAGTGGTCGTTACAGCAATCTAAATGTGGTGCTGGAAACAGACATTTAAGAGCAATACAGACGTTTTAGAAGGGAGTATTCATAGTTCATGAGAAGCTTCTGAAATTTGTGTCAAGATAAAGTGAGTTTTTAAAAACAACTTCTGGAATTAAACTAAATGAATGGAAGAATATGAGCCCTACTGAAGAAATGGGATTCTCTCTGGTTATTATGCAAATCTGGCTGATACTACAGTAAAAATAATGCGTCAGTTGAAGAAAGAAATGACTAATGCTCATAGCAAGAACAGCAGTCTGTGGTTTTGCATGTTTATCACCAGAGCTTCTGAAAATTATTTCAATTTTTTGTTTCTTTTTTCTCTTTTTCCCTTCATTTCTTTCTTCTACTTTCCTTGGCTTCCCTCCTTTCTTTAATTTCTGCTTTTCCTTCTTCTCTCCCTTTCTCCCTTCTCACTATTTTTAGTAATAAATATTTATTAAGCATTTATTCTGAGAATGTTTTATATCCCTTTTTCTCTCAGGGTCAGTAACAAGCCTTGTGAATTATTTCAACACTGAGATTAGATATTTGAGCTTTGGATCATGAAGTCAGCCTGTTCAGTCTTATAAACTACCACTTCATTTACATAGATAATGAAAATATCAACTCCATTATTAAGATAAATTAGAAATGAATGTATAAATTATTGGGTGCAATTAATAAATCTGCATAATAAAAAGATCTACAGGCCAAAATTTATTACAATCATGTATCAAAAATAAAGCATGTGTGCATAAATGGGTGCATGTGCATGTGGGTTTATCTTGTGAGTGTGTGGGTACACAAAACCAATTATTGTCTTTTGAATCAGTTATTCCTGACAGTGGAGATTAAGGCTTGATGACATTTTGAACCTATTTCAGTCGTTTGGAATACATTTGTCAATTTCAACTCACACCTCCCTGATAAACCTAAATTTGTATCCCTATTTCTGCACTAATGCATAGTCCCTTATTGATGCTCCTTCTCTTCACTTTGCAGGATCTTAATGTTTTGCCTTTTATGTTTTTTAAGATTTAATCACTAGCATTGTGAATACTGCATGTTTCTCCTCATCTTTCTCCAGAGAAAAAATTTGAAGGTTTTTGTCGGTTCATAAAAACTATTTACGTTGTGCCAAACACATGATAGATATTAGAATTGTGTATATTTCATAATCAGGTGAATTGAATTAGCTTATCAGAAAAATGGTTACTTAATTTGTTTTGTGAAAGAAAGCTAAGTGGGTTAGGTGACTTCCAACAGAAGGTGAATTTAAGGACATGATTTAAACCTTGAAGTTTTACAGAAAGTATGTCATGTTTAGAAGTAAGACTGAATGATTTTTATATAAATACTAATGTCATTTTTATGTTCTCACTAGTTCACTTCCTGCCATGCCAAAGCATTTAGGCTATTTTGTATCCTCCATATGTAGGCATGGATATATTTAGCATTAAGCAGAAAGGAGTCACAGATAACCTTGCAGGGATTTTCAAGTCCCAGGGTAAGAAAGAAGCCAGGGATGATGCCCTTGGCCTTTCAATTGGCATGAAAGTAGCAGCAAGAGCAGTAGAATCTGAATGAAGTCAGCAGTCAGAAAAGGAGAATGTTTTAATGACAAGCTGAAAGAATCAGTGACTGAAGACCAAATGAGATAAAGAAAATCTCAGGAGATACTCATACAGACAAATTACTTCAAGGCAAGGTGATTTCAACATCTCAGTACTAACTAAGCACCTCAGTTTGAGGGAGTTTGGGAGTTCGGGTCGAAATGCATATCAAATAAGATTGTATACCTTATTGCGGTATTTTAACAGGGCTTTGACTCTGAAATGTTGAGTTACCACTTTTTAAAAAGGCACTAACCTGGCATTACTTTAAAGAGTCCATAGTTTTTAAGCAAATGACCCATTTTCCTTTTTACTCGTTTACTAAGCATTTCTTATTTTCCCTTCTTTTGCAGGGTAGATTACGTTGGCCATAATACCTATTGCATTATCTGGTAATGGCAATAATAGTTATAGTAGATAATAGTGGTAATAGCAATTGTAGAAACAGCAGCGGGTGGCAGAAAAACACCTAAAAATTTTGAACAGGCATTGGGCGAAGCACTTTTCCTATCGATTGTGCTAAGCATTTTCTATAGAGTAACTCATTTAATATTCTCAGAAACTCTTGAGATAGGTGAGATTTTAGCCTATTACCTAAACAAGAAAACTTAAGTTCAAAAAAATTAAGCCACTTCCTCACATTATTAAGATGATAAGTGTGAGCTGTAATTCCCATTGAGAGCTTGCTCTCCCAGTACCCCAGTAGACAGCGTGATACAAAGGAGAAAAATTAGGCAGGCAGCAAATGTTAGCTCTTTCCCTGACTGTTACAGGGGCTTTCAGCCTTTGGCAGGTCATCGTCAGTATCTGAAGAACTTCTTGAAATATGGTTTGCTGGGCATTTTCCCCTGGGTTTCTGATTAATTAAGACTGAAATAAGACCCCAAAATGGACATTTTCTAACAAGTTCCTGGGTGATGCTGCTGTTGCTGGTCCAAGGCTCACACCTTGAGAGCCAATGTTCTAGGTTTAGATATGTGAATGAAACCCATGAAGGTAAAAAAAGTATTCTTACTGAAGGAAGTGTAGGTGCTATTTATACTTGGATAAGGGCACGCAATCATCTAAATTTAGGCTCCCATTCAAAACAGATTTCCTCATGTCTGAAATGTACACATTTGAAAATTATTTGTTTCTATGACTGTATTTTCCCCTTGTTAAAATGGAATTAAATTTATAAAAAGGATCATATCTATTCATACAGTTATGATTACTTCAGTGGACACAAACATAATATAAAGATGAAATATATGGTGCTTATTTTTAAGAACCCTAAAAATAAGCTTTCATTCTGGAGAATGAAAGCAAATCTATAAGCAAATAAGGCACCAGAGCTTATACATGTTTTGCAAAAGGCAAAAATGTGTTTATGGCATAAAAACATAGTATAAATATTCTATTTAGATTGGAGTATGCAGTGGGAGGTAAGATAGAAAAGTTAGATGGAGAATTTGATGTCTTAGCTAAATGCTGAAAACTAGGAAGATCTGCACTAATCACCAATCAATCACATAGAGCAAGGGCTAAGGATAGTAAGGTGTTGGATGGAGGGAGAATGCTGTAATAGATAGTCAAGAATGTGAAGGTACCACATTAACATTGTCATGTATTTAACTAAAGCATTTGAACTTCCTGCTGCACACAATAGTGAACCTTGAAATGTTTTTTGATGAGTGTAAAATATTTTCCACTTTGTAACTTATATGGCATGGTCTGACAAGTTTGAAGAGTTTGCTGACCAACAGGCAGATCAAAATCAGTTTGATTAATATTACTAATGAATTAGTCCTAAGGAAAGATGAGTTCCCACAGAAGGAAGTGTTAATTATATATAAACAGGAATTGAATTTGACAGCTGATTCAGAAGTGAGATTGACAGGATTTTTAAAAGTGTTTCTTGCTGGCATTGATAGGTACTAAATGAAAAATGAATCAGGTTCTAGATTAAAATTGTTAGGCCAGTGATTCTCCAACTTCAGCATATCAGAATGATATGGGAACTTAGAAGTATACTAATACACAGGCCAGGCCACTCTTCAGTCTATTCAGAATCTTTGGGATCATTTGTAATTTGCAGCTGATTCAATTTTGCAGCACAGTTGAATAATCACTAGTATACTAAATAATGGTGCTATTTAATATATAGAGAACAGATCTTTAACATGTAGCAGACTTTTAAAAAAGAATACTGAGAGAGGAATAGTTGGAAGATACAGGAAATGAAATGAGATAACTAAAAAAGAAATGGCGTGGAGATAATACAAGAATAGAGAATGAAAGACACAGGTTGAAATATTAAACTTTAAATTTTAGAAGGTATGCTTTGGTTTCTGAGATCAAAGAAAAGTAGGTAATGCTCAAGTACTTGAAAGAAAACTAATAGGAAACTTTATCCTCATATCTTTGTTGTCTAGTCCTGATAGCCACCTCTGATGCTAGAGCATGACCCCAGATTTGTATTTTCCCTGTAAACTTAATAGGTGATAAAAGTATGTATTAGAAATAAGTCTAGGATACTCTGTGACATATGTCAGTGACTGAAGACTGGGCCTACAAGGAATGTATAAACAGATATTTCATTTTTTGAAAGAAGGTACAAGCATAGCAGTTTATGTAAAAAAGAAAATCCCAATAAAAGATACAAGCCCTAAGCATATTAAAACCATGCATTTCTTTCTGCTTGTGGGTTATATTTTGTAATCACTACCGAAAGTATTGTTTTCAAGCCTATATTTTTAATCAAGAAAAGTCTGTCCAAAAAGAATTACATAGAAACATAAAATGACAAATAAGAATCACCTAGAATGTCTGTAGCCCAAGCTGTGAAAGGAAGTCATTGTTCCTATATGCCCATATCTCCACTACAGATGGATGGTCACTGATTGAGAGTATATCAACTTCTTTTCTGAGAAATCAAATGAATAAAACTTAGGATTCAATGAAAACGCTCTTTTTTAACAAAATGCGAAACAAACATTAAAGTTACAGCTATTATTTTTAATATGGTAGTTCCTAACTATAGGTGGTTTTTAGGCCTTTGCATTATATAGTCCAAAATCTAATATGCATACTTGATTTAATAAATATAGCAAAAAGAAGGATACATTAATAATATTTATTATATTGATTATATATTAAAATAATACTATTTTGAATATATTAGATTAAATGAAATATATTGTTAAAATTAAGTTTATCTCTGTCTTTTCTACCCTTTTAAATGCAGCTGCCAGAAATTTAAAATTAAATATGCAACTCACATTTTGTCTTTATTAGACAGTGCTAATCACCAAGCATTTGGGCATTAGGGAACATCAATGAATATTAAGTTGGAACTTAATTTGGCTTATGGAGTATGGTCACAATTAGCTGTTTTCAAACTCTTAATATAGATATTTTAAGGCTGAATTAAAAGTGTATTTAGAGAAGGAAATATTTTAAAGTTATTGCTGCTATAGAATCCTTTAAAAAATTATAAATTACCAATACAAAAGATACATTATATTTTTCTTTCATCTCTGTTTCTTTTCAGTAACTTTTGTGATTTTTAATAAAGTCTTGGCTCTCCATCTGTATATAATTTCTAACATCTTTTTCTTTATCCCATTTTATCCTCAGAATAACTCTGTGTGATAGAAAATAAATTATCTTCACTTTATCTTTACCTTTCCTTTACTAATCGGCCTATATGCAGGGAGCAGAGCATGTTAGAGCAACATTTCTTCATTCATAATCAGTCAAGATATCTGTCTTATTTTTGCATAATTGATATAATTTTGAAAGATTGGCTGTCCTCAATATTGTTCTTTTAGAGCCCAACAGGCTGCTTATTCATCTTCCGAATTCACTGTGTCAGGCAATGCAATCATTTAACTTTGGATAGTACATCTGTGCCTATTAGAAATAATGCCATTGAAAAGCTCCTCCTTAGAAGCACTGAAGACAAGAATGCACCCTAAGGTACTTTGGGGAAAAAAAGATGGTATTATGAAGTCCAAAATTTCTAACTTTCTTAAATAGTGTCCCACGTCTTCATAAATCTTGCTTATATCTTTGCACTGAGGTCTTCATGGAAACAAACTAGAAGTTCTAGCTGTGTACTAAGGTCACCACTGAACCAACTGAGGGGTGCTCACAATTGCCTGCTGGTGGTAAGCTATCAGTGGTATGAGCTAATATTTGTATGTGCTAGGTGACCTTATTTGAACAGTGCAGTTTTAATCTCATAGATGTGTCTCCATAGCATAATTACTTTGAAAACCTCTGTATCAGTTTTCTAATGCTGCTGTTATATATTACCACAGACTCATTGGCAGAAAACAATACAAATTTGTTATCTTACATTTCAGGAGTTAAAGGTCTGACATGGGCCACACTGGGCTAAAATTAATGTGTCAGTACCAACTGCATTATATTCTGGAGACTCTGAGGGACAATCTACGTTCTTGCTTTTTCTGGTTTCTAGAAACCTGAACATTCCTTCACTCATGGTCACCTTCCATCAACTTCAAAATCATCATCTTCAAAAGCCTTTGCTTCCTGTGATTACAGATGGGAAAGGATTCCTACTTTTAAAATGTGTGTGTCTGTGTTTTTGTGTGTGTGTGATTAGATCAGAATTGAGATAATTTCCACATCTCAAGGGACTTTGCTTATTTTTTAACAAAACCTTTTATTCTCTATAGGGTAATATATTAATATCAAGATCTGGTGATTAGACTGGGAACATCCTTTAAAAGGGGATTGCATTACTCTGTGTACAGCTTCTTCTACTGCTCTGAGTACTTTGATAGGAACTGTATCTCTCACTAGCAGTGATTCTTTCACTTTCATTTTACATAGACATTATACCAAAAATTCCCAGCCCATAAGACAGTGAAATACCTTCTTAAAAGCAATTTATCTTATAATGACACTCTTAAGTCATCTAAATATCCATTGAAAGCAAGATTGAGCTTTGTATAATTAACATAGATATATAAGGATTGCTGGTTAAAAGTAAAATTGTGTTCACATTCTTTCTCTTTTAACACACATTTTATATACATGATATTCACTGCAAAAAGCAATTTTCTAAAAATCCAAAATCTTAATCTTTTTTGAGATTCACAATAATGGGATTAGGATGGTCTTTACATATCCTATTGGACTGAGCATTTTTAAGACAGAGTAGATATTAACACATCAATTAAAACTTAATCACTGTATGAGTTAGGGTAATTCAGAGAACAAATATTCTATCAATTTATCGTCTATCTAACCATCTATCTAGAAATATATTTTAAGAATTGACTCTAGTAATGTGGGGGCTAGTAAACTTGAACTTTGCAGCCAGCAATCTGGAAATTCAGGTAAAGAGTGTTGCCATCTTAAATCTAAAATAGTCTGCAAATGAGTCAAGAAGATAGAAACTTAGGCAACGTTTCTAGGTTGCGGTTTGGAGAAGAAATTACTACTTTGAGATTCTTCCATCTTATATTTTTATGCATTCAATAAATTAAATGAGGCCCACTCTTTTTTTGGAGGGTAATCTGCTTTTCCTTTAATTCCTCTGACTGGAAAGTTTAGTAACACACACAAATACCTTCACAGAAACATCTAGACAGACGTATGATGAAACTACTGAGCATCATGTCCTAATGAAGTTGGCAGATAAAATTAGCCATTACATTTTCAGAAATTATTATGAAATTAAGGCTTCCTCTGAAGAACTTTTTATTTTGGGGAAAGCCTTTTAAAATCAAATACTGTCTTACAAGCTATTGATTCAATATAATTATCTATTGAGTGCTTACAGCACTGTGTGTGTATGTGTGTGTGTGTGTGTGTGTACACTAAAGGTAACTCTTAAGTTTTTACTGTGTGCTAGGTGCTACATTTAGTTACATAAATATGAATGACAAGCTGTCCCTGAAAGCAAGACAATTGTTGTTAATTATAAAGGTAAATGCATATTAAAAAACACAGCACAACATTCTTGGTGTTAAGAGGACTGGGAGTGCAGTGGCAGGTAAGGGTGCAGCATGAATAGAGTGCAACTGACACATCCCTGGGGAGTCATATTTGAAGCAACTGAAGAAACTGGCAAATTAACAAAATAGGAAATGGCGACATAGACAGACCATAGATCAAAAAGCATCACATTCTATTGCCGGTTTATATAACCGAGTATTTTGATATATCACGAAAGCAGGGCAAGATGTTAGGATAGTAAGCGGAGGTGTATTGTGAAGAGCCTTGGGTGTCAGACCACATTTTGTCTTACAGGAATGAGAGGACAGTAAGGTAGTGGCTGTTACTCAGTGCAAGACACAGATTTGACTTTGCACTCCTAGAAAAGGCCATGTCCATTGCAAGAACAGATTCAATCCTTGCTCCTTGTCTGTCCTTTGTGCTGCTATAACAAAATATCTGACACTGGGTAAGAGATAACGTAAGTATGTAAATACGTAGATATATAAATGTTATAAACTTATTTCTTGGAGTTCTGAAGGCTGCAAAGTCTAACAGCAAGTCACTAGTCAGCCTAGTGTCTGATGAGGGCTGCTCTCCGCTTTCCAAGATAGTACCTTGCTGTTGTGACCCCTGAAAAGGACAGACATAGTGTCCTCGCATGACAAAGGTGGAAGGGCAATTAAAGAAACTCAAAAACCCCAAAATAACAACAACAACAAAAAACAGTGCTTTTTGAAGCCTCTTTTATATAGGCTTAATCTCTTTTATGAGAGTCTCAAGCTACGACTTAAACACTTCCCAAAACTCCCGTCTTTCAATACCGTCCCAAAGGGAATTAAGTTTCAACACACTCACTTTGGAGAATACGTTCAGACCCTAGCACTCCCCCCACACAGTGTATAAAAGCAGAGAACACGAAGATTCGTATTCATCAATTCCAACTATTAAGGATTGAGTCTAATTTTTAATTATTGTAATTTTTCTGTAACTTTCAAAGACACATCTGATTTATAGAACTGCTAATAATGACAACACTTAGGACTGTAAATCATGAAGGAAGAATAACTACTTTTCTTTGTCGTCTCTCATGCTAATTCTAATGGATCCAGGGCACAAAATACAGAAATGAAATAATTTCCTCATTAAATATGTCTCCATAAAATGTTAAATGCATATTAAAGATGAAAGTTTTATTTTTTTAAACGTGGCTAGCGTCATAAGGTTCAGCTTTACTAAAGCGTTCTACTTTGGCTGCAGGCATGTTAATGGATGAGTGTATGAATTTCTATGCTTCCTAACAAATTACCATACACTTAGTGCCTTAAAACAACACACATTTGGTATTTCAGTTTCCGTGTGTCTGAAACCCAAATATGGCTTAATTGGATTTCACTGTGTCAGGGCTTCACCACACTGCAATCCAGGTGTTGGTCATAGCTTCAGTCTCATCAGAGGCTCTCCTGAGATCAGAGTAACCTTCAAGCTTTCTGGTTGTTGGCAGGATCAATCTTCCCGTATCTATGGGACTGGGATTCCTGTTTCCTTGACACCCACAGCCTGCAGCCTCTCTTGGCTACTATATGTGCCTGAAGTTTGTTTGTTTTTTCCACATGAGCAACTTTATAGGTCCTCTCACAAATGGAATCTTACTTTTAAATCCAGCAAGGGTGAAATTTTCAGTCTGCTAAAATGAGGTCTTACATAATGTCACCAAGGGAACCATGGGATAGGTGTTCCATCACCTTTGCCATAATATATAACCTAATCTCAGGAATGACGTGACATTGCTGTTGCCATGTTTGTCATATATTAGTGGATAGAAACAAGTCACAGTTGCCACCTCCAGCCAAAAGGCAGGGGTGGCAAGGAGAGCACACAGACGTGTGATATATCATGGGGTGGGAATTACTCAGAATCCTTCTGGAGAGGTCTGCCACAATGAAACCAACAAAATGGTCATGTTGGTGATGTGGAAATATTTTGGAATCTCCACTCTTGAAGCATTCTGGATCAATATCTAAAAATTATTTCTAGAATGCACTAATTGAGAAAGGTTTCAAAAATATCCAAACAATACATTCATCAAACTTCTTGGAAAAACAATGATTATACAACACTTTATTAAAAAGAAGCTTAACAAGGATTAGTCATAAGAGGGAATTCCAACACCAATCAACATAGATAATTCTTGTCCTTTCATAGTCTTATTTAAGTTATTTTATTTTGAACTAGATATCTTCTTCAATATATGTACAGCTTGATTGGCTTGATTTTACATATATATGTATTCATGTTTATTTGCATGTGTGCTATTTTTACATATATATATTTCAATACCTGAAAGCGCTGAGATGGGAACTTTATCATTATGGTGAATAGATACATCTATGTTGAATTTTTGACTATCACAAATGTGCATTAAACATATGCAAATCCAAAACAAGCTGTATAATGATCCCAAACATTGCTTTTTTGCTACATTAAGTTTAATGGCTCAATCTCAAGCTCTCTGTAGGAGGGCAAGTATTTTCACCTCTCTAAGGCTTTGCAGAAAAGAAAATGTTGGTAGAGTCGCCACATTCATATGCATACCTGCCAGCAAAGGGTGCATACACATGCTATATTCCCTATAACATAATGTGTCACTTCACAGTAAGAAAAAGTCCACAGAAGAAGATGACCAAAGCCCTGTCAATCTTCAGGACAGATATTCATTATGACTAGAATGAGATGATCCTGGAGCTTATCAGTGAAACTTATGCATTAGCAGAAATGCTGTTTTGCTAAAGTTAACTATTAGCTCTCTAAGACTATGACCAACGAGCTAAAGCTATTCATGTTCTCCTGTAGAGATGCATCTTTTATGCTGTATTTATAATTATTATGCTGCGAGCCAGGATTTCCATCACACATCCATCACCAATTGTGTAAATCTTGACTTGGGACGGAATTCCAATATTTATATGAAACATTCATATGGATCATTTCTCTATTGTTATAATTTTTATCCAATGGCTCTGTTTTGTTCCACTTAGAGAAGCATACTTAATTTTTCAAAAAACAAAAAATACATGGCGATTTGTGCATGATTTTGTCAGACAGTGATTTATTGTTAGGGCTTTGTATTTTTGCTGTTATGTATGTACTCTCTCAGTACCTGCCTATACAAAATGAATACTCCTAACTTACCCAGGTCACTGTGTCTTGGTAAGCTTCTCCCATACTCTTTCTCTTACTCTTCCGTGTCCATCTTCATATATGAACTAAGATAATCCTCTAATATGCTTAACGTCTTTAAAGTAGAGTATGTACCTGAATCAAACAGAATATTTGCAAAATTGTCACTCATATTTTGAGTTTCTGCTTTAGTATCTTAGTGCTTTCTTCATATGAGAGAATTCCTGTTCTCCATTCACAAGTATGCATTAAGTAAGAGTTAAAATCTCTGGTTTCTGATTAAGTACTAATCTTGAAATGTTATCCTATAATAGGTCAGAGTACATATATCTCCTGATAATATATTGAATATGATAGATTTAAATAATTGATTAAATGCTAAAGCAAATTGCTGCACGTATTATTTTTTCACTGTGTAGAAAGTGCCTGGCTCAGTGTTTGAAAATTGTCTGACTTTTTCTTATGTATAGTGTGCTTTCATGTTATTGTATAAAAGACCTGACATGATCTCTGTTTATAATAATCACCTAGTTATTGGTTTCCTTAAGCTGTAATTTATTAGTGCATATTGCCTTAGTGCAGAGTTACCTTGTATTACCCATAGTGCTTAGAGCATAAATCAGACATGTGCCTTGAAGGAAAAGAGGTGCAATGCAACATAATAAAAAAGCTACATATTTAAAATGCAAGTTTCGTTATGTCATTTTGGGTATGTTAACCTTTGTTCCTGCTCTCCATATGCATCTGTAGCGAAAACTGCCTATTCCTGCTTCGTCCCACCACTGAAGAGCTATCGCTCCATCTGCCTCAGTGATTAAACTTCATACTGCGTGAACTAGCCTTCCCCTCCATGATTGCACCAAAGCATTCAATTCACATGTACTTACAGTCTACAGAAGAGGCTTAGAACAATGACAATACCTAAACGCCTCTTGTTTTATAAAAATTTGAACTCAGGATGTGTAAAGACTTTGCCTTTTAGTAGCATAGACATTTCTGGAAGGTCATCAGTTAAATTAGAATAGAGAAGCTACTGTCAGTCATGTTTCTCTGAAGTTGGAAAAACACATTACTCCTTTTTATTATCTGAGTTGCATTACGTATGTTGAGGACTGTTATAAGTAAGTTGGTTAGTTGGCTTGGGACTCTGCTAAGCAAGAGAATCTTAGCAGGTATAGTTATTTGAGTAAACAGGGCTGCAAATAATTCTTAATAATGTAGAATATAGATTTCCTTTGGCATAAAGGTAAAATGCCAAAATATTTCATAACAGATGATTATTACATTGTACATGATTTATACCAGAAATAAACTGAACCTCTTCCAGCATGCCATTTCATATCAGCCATAAATGAGGAAACAAATGAAGAAATTATTGTCACGTGATTAAGCAGTCAGTCAAATCCATTCTCGCTAACAAGTGACTGATTGCTTTAGAATGGAAGTCAGAAATTATAAGGGTAAAATGATATACTTTGGAGTGAGGGGTATGTAATCAAAATTTTTGTGGATTATTGCAATTTTCAACAATGATTGCAGCAGTATCTCTATTCCATATGTTCTTTCTGCAGTGCAACCTATGAGAGGGTCTTCGTCCTCTCCCTTTGAAACTCAATGGCTTTTTGTGACTGCTTCAACATATTACATAAATATACCATCATCATCCACTATGATATTTTGAGATGTTTGCTGTAGACGGAGAGCCACCATGCTGTGAGAATGTTCAAACAGGCAAAGCAGGGAGACTCCATGGAAAAGATGTATGCATGCATTTTACCTGACTGTATAGCTGAAATTCCAACTGATAGCTAGTACCAAATTACCACCTATGTAAGTCAACCATTTTGTTAGGTCTCCAGTTCTGAAATTAATGGCTTGAAATAAACCTCTTGAATCAAATGCAAGCTTCCTACTAAACCCTTCATAGGCCCCACCCAAGCAATAGACACAGAAACAAAATAATTATTGTTCTTTCAGGTCAGTACCTTTTGTGATTTTTTTTTTAGCATGCAGCAATGAATAATGCAATCAGCAACCAATGTCCTGTCATTCGTATTTTAAAATTTCTTTTTATAAATGGGATTTATTATTCTGATGCCATTTCAAAAACATATTGTAGTTAATTGATATCAGTGGTGATATCAATATGATTGATATATGATTCACAAGGATTAGAGAAAATAAAAAGAATAGAATTGTGACTGAACCAGGAAGCAAATGAACACAGCTTGGAATTGTAGACTCTGAAATTAGTAAGCACCTTGAAAGAGGTTTTGTATCCTCACCTGTATATTTAATAATAGGTTGTATCTCTGATTACACTGTTATGAGTGTGAATATGATGATGATATTTACATGTAATAGTTAGATCACATAAAAAACCCAACATTTTTAAAAGTGATATTTCATCAGATAAACAATGGTGTGCATTATAGAGGATGATATATTTTGGACTAGTTCTCATCTAATTATTCCTTATGAAGAATGTGTATTTTGACTTACATTCATATTTTTGATACATATTTATATCCCTTGTTTCCTAGGAAGCCTCTTTGTGTATACCATGTGGCTATATATCCAGTGTAAGCAATAAACACAACAAATCCAGAAACTTCTTTGTGACATGTTTAGATACTGAAACATGCATCCTATCAAGATTAGCTGGATTCTTCACAGTATCTTTCTCAAAACTTAAAAACGATATGATTTTCAGTTATGCAATAGCACTGGGACTAGAGAAGGACATATTGACTTTTTTGCATATCAAGGCTATTAGGTAGCTGATGACAAAAGAGAAAGAAACTGAGCATATTGAGAAATATGAAGAGAGCTTCAGAATGTAAATGGGTCGTATAGAGCAAAGGAGGAAAAAAAAGATGTTAATTCTTTTTTTAAGCTTGCCACAGTGAGTTGAACCCAGAACTAGCTATAGAGCTAACCTCCATAAGGACTGGCTTGTCTCTGGATCATATCTTTAAATACCTAAGAGAGCTACCCCTAGCTTATTGTACCATACATCCCATCTGCTTGCTGATAACATTATCTGTTACCCATTGCCTACAATTTTTTTTTTGCAATAAAAATTGCTAAAGAGAAGCAAGAGTATACTATGGTGAATAGGTTCACAAAGGGCACTAGATGAATGAGCAGGTAAATTTCATTAGAATAATGCCCTTGAAATGAGTCTTTAAATGTGAACAATTGTCTGATGGTGAAACAATACATTAAAGGAGGAATAAAAGAAAAGATAAAATTATGAAACATTTATTTTCAGAGGTCATAATTATTTAAGAATAGCTAAAGCTGGAAGTCCTAAAAAGAACACAGTACAAGATGACATTGGTGATATAAGCAGAAACCTTATGATGGAGATATGCATATATACCATTCTACTAAGATTATATTTGATTTTTAAGGTAATACAAGGTCAAAAAGGACTTTCCACAGAGCATGAGAAAATTGGATTTGCATTTTAGGAATATTTCAAGAGAGAATGATGAAATATCATTGCCAATTATATATTTCATATGTACTCTAACCTAACCCTAATCCTAACCCAAACCCTAACCCTAACCTAGTTCTTAGTAGATGCCTGGTAGAGATCTGACACAAAAATATTAAGATCTTATAATCACCTAGATCTAATTATTAGTTAGAGATAAAAAGTGAAGGTAATAGAGTCCGAAAAGCTTCAAATGAATGACTTTCCAGGTAATAGAGCAAAGGACCAGATTGGGAGGGGTTGCATGAGAAATAATAAATTCAACTTAGCCTACCTTATACTCAGTCACATTGCTCTTCTTACTTAATTTCTTAGACCAAAACCTTGGGCACATTCTTGCTTTTTCTTTCTCTTTTACCACAACTCTAAAGAATATCAAGTATGATTACCTTCCAAGTCTAGGATACATCTTATCACCTTCCCCAACGTATCTTAGTCTTCAAACTGTCATCAATCACAAACTGATAAAGTTACGTGTGTGTTAATGTTCTACCCTTTACCATGAAATCGGTATTGGTGAAGCTTGTTGAATGAGAAAAATACTAATGGAAGTTGAAGTCAGAAAGACAAGATTGAACATGACTTGGCTTTGCAGGCTCTGGTAAATCATTTGGAATTTACTATATGTTTCAAAAGAAGCTACTGAAGTCCTTTCACTGGCCAAGCAAAGCATCTGATGAGGGTTTTCAACAAAGGCTGCTGCCTGGAGAACTGAATGTAGGGTAGCAAGAATAAAAATAGCTAGAAACCTCTCTCTGTAATATAAACATGAGGCTGGTAATTCTTTCTCCTTTGCCAAATCAAACTGGTTCCAATCTCAAGATACTATCCTTGTTTACTTCTTTAACCTAGATGGTTAAGAAAATCTTTTCCTTATATGTTGCTATCTTGCCAATAAGATGTAGGACATATCAAGATCAACGAGTTCTTTCAGCATCCATCCAAATTAGCTTTTCCTCGTCATACATTGGCCGATATTTTTGCTTTGGATTTTCAAAGTACAGAGCACTCTCTGGAGCTAAATTACTTACTTATTTATTTCTATTCCCTATTTTCCCATTAGGACATAGGCATCCAAGAACAGAAAATATATTTTTCTTATTGACATCATATTCCTAATGTTCAGCATTGTACTTAGAGTGAAATATTTACTCAACACATATTTGTGAATAGATTAGCAAATGAAAATAAGCTATAATTTAAAATTTGGGAGAGACTTGCTTGGAGATAGAGATTAAAGAAGATTGTCTAAGATGAAAATACTGCTTTAGACTTGAAGATGAGGCGAAATTTCTAACACCCATTTATAGATTGACGGCAAATTAAATTATCTTTTAAAACATAGCAGAAAGTAAATAATAATCTTTAATAAAGAAGGGAAATTGAAGGAAACAATTCTCAATTGAGTATTAGGCTCTCTGTTATGTACTTAATATATTTAAACTCATATAAACCTCTAGGAAATGATGTTTTTCAAGAAATCATTTATTTAAATAAAATATTTACGTTTTAGGAGGAACAATCCAAGATGACAAATCCCTAACATCCCGGGATTGCAGCTCTCAGTGAAACCTCAGAGAATGAGAGGACACCACACTTTCAGACAAATTTTGGTCACTCACGGAGCAGAAGATTCCCAGTGGAGGAGCTCCACGGGTCGCCAGCACAACTCTTGTGGCCGGTGCAGTGGTTTCACCGGCACCTTGGCACAGCAGCTCTAGGTGCAGAGTAAACGGAACTGGTTCCCCTTCTGACCGAGGTTTGGAGGAGCCACACGGGTTGCCAGAGTGACTCTTGAGGCCGGTGCAGCGGTTGTGCCAGCACCTCAGCGCGGCAGCTCTAGGTGCAGAGTAAACAGGACTAGTTTCCCTTCTGACTGAGGTTTGGAGCTCCGGGAAGGCAGAGTCACCTATTACAGACTCAGGAAGGCAAAGTCGCCTATTATGGTTTCAAGAAGGAAGCCAGACTGGAGATTCCTGCGCAGAAAAGCACCATCAGTCTGAATGTCACTGTTTTGGCCAGCACAGTTGGTGGCTCATATTTCGACCCTGGGAATTAACAACTTGGACGTCCACTCAGAGACCTAATTTGAAAGTTGGTAATTACAAAGACGACAGGTGGATAAATTTACAATGATGGGAAGAAACCAACATAAAAAGGCTGAGAATACTCAAAATCAGAACACCTCTCCCTCTAAAGAGGATCACAGTTCCTCATCAACAAGGGAACAAGACTTGATGGAGAACGAGCACATCCCAATAACAGAATCAGGCTTCAGAACATGGATAATAAGAAACTTCTGTGAGTTAAAAGAACATGTTGTAGCCCAATGTAAAGAAACTAAGAACTTTGAAAAAAGTTTTGAAGAAATCCTAATGAGAATAGACAACTTAGAGAGGAATAGAAGTGAATTAATGGAACTGAAGAATACAATGCAGGAACTCTGAGAAGTATGCACAGGTTTAAACACTCAAATTGTTCAAGCAGAAGAAAGGATATCAGAGGTCAAAGTCCAACTTAATGAAATAAAAAGAGAAGACAAGATTAGAGAAAAAAGGATAAAAAGGAATGAGCAAAGTCTCCAAGAAATGTGGGACTATGTGAAAAGACCAAATTTACGTTTGATAGGTGTACCTGAATGCGATGGAGAGAATGAATCCAAGCTGGAAAATATTCTTCAGGATATTATTCAGGAAAATTTTCCTAAACAAGCAAAGCAGGACAATATTCAGCCCCAGGTAATTCAGAGAATACCACAAAGGTATTCCTCAAGAAGAGCAACCCCAAGGCACATAATCGTTAGATTCACCAGGGTTGAAATGAAGGAGAAAATATTAAGGGCAGCCAGAGAGAAAGGTCAGGTTATTTACAAAGGGAAGCCTATCAGACTTACAGCAGATCTCTCAGCAGAAACTCTACAAGCCAGAAGAGAGTGGGGGCCAATATTCAACATCCTTAAACAACAGAACTTTCAGCCCAGAATTTCATATCCAGCCAAACTAAGCTTCACAACTGAAGGAAAAATAAAATCTTTTATGAACAAGCAAGTACTCAGAGATTTTTATAACCACCAGGCCTGCTTTACAGGAGCTTCTGAAAGAAGCATTACACATAGAAAGAAACAACCAGTATTAGCCTTTCTAAAAATATACCAAAAAGTAAAGAGCATCAACATAAAGAAGAATTTACATCAACGAATGGATAAAACAGCCAGTTAACATCAAATGGCAGTAACCCTAAATTTAAATTGACTAAATCCCCCAATCAAAAGATACAGCCAAAACCCAATGGCATGTTACATCGAGACCCTTTTCACATGCAAGGATACACAAAGACTCAAACAAAGGGATGGAGAAAGATGTACCAACCAAATGGAGAGCAAAAATAAATAAATAAATAAAAAGCAGGAGTTGCAATTCTTGTATCTGGTAAAATAGATTTTAAAGCAACAAAGATATAGTGGTAAAAGGATCAATGCAACAACAAGAGCTAATGATTCTAACACCCAGGTACATAGAGACTTAGACTCAATGAGACAAAAAATTAATAAAGATATCCAGGACTCGAACTCAGATCCAGAACAAGTAAACTCAATAAATATTTATAGAGCTCTCCACTTTAAATACACAAAATATACATTCTTGTCAATACCACATCACACCTACTCATAGGTTTAAATGAAACATTGATTGGCCATTATTAATACCCATTTTTTTTTTTAGAATAAAGCAACATTTCTGTTCTCTCTCCCTCTTTTTCTTCCTCTTTCTTCCTCTCCTTCACTCCTTTTTTTTCATTCCTTCTCTCAAAAAAGGAAAAAAAGAAATCAACTTGTAGACCTCTAGATCCAGTTCGGCAATGTCTCTCTCATTGCTTGATTTCCTTCCTTCCCTTCTCTCCCTCTCCCCTCCCTCCCTCCCTCCCTCCCTCCCTCCCTCCCTCCTTTCCTACCTCCCTCCCTTCCTCCTTTCCTCCCTTCCTAAAAAATAAAAATAAATTAAGTTTTAAATATTAAGAATTATATTTGTTAAAATTCATGTACTTATAGAACAATAAAAAAAATCACATGTGAAATACACATTACAGCATTCACTGCACGTAATTTTGACAAATATTTTTTATTTTTAGCTTTAATAACAGAAAAATTATTTGCATTTTGAAAAATATTTCTTAGATATGTTGGTCACTAAACAATGAAGTAACATGTCACGGTGGTTTTATGTTTACCTGTTTTGCAAAAACACTCGATTTGACTAATAATAAAAATTTCCACTGTTAAAATGCCTGCAGAAACACTGTTCACATTAAATTATAATCAGTGTCTCATGCTCACATTGTTAGACCATCAATAAAACAATTCCAAGTTTATAGCACAGAGGTACATTGTATCCAGTGTTGTTATTGTGACATACTGTGCTATCTTGTGCTGTATCATATTGTAATTCAGACATTAACTTATGTGACTACTACTCTTTATGTAGAAAATACAGTGTTCTCATTTGTCACAAAAACTGTACTATGCATATTTCAAACTGCAAAATATATCTATTTTCACAGTAGTATCAATTATTTATTGAGATTCTTCATAATCTACTAGTAAATATATTTTAAATTAAATTGTGAAAATAAATAAATAAAATAGAGAGCTGTCAGTTACTGAGATTTTTGGAACATGTGAATATGTTATCGCAGTAAAGCACTTTCTGTGCATATTTTTTTCTGTTGCTTTCCACTTTTATTCCTCAGACTTGATTTTTTTTTCAAACTTTAAAAAATTTGTACTAAATTTTTGTCAAACTTTAAAAAACACTTCTTATAGACAAATTGTTATACAGAAAAGGGATAATAAAAAGCAGTTGGAAGTAAAAGTGATTTTTTGGAGTCAAAATTATCATTTCTCTATGCTAGGATTGAAGATGTATGCACACCATTATCAGCATACACACACACACACACACACACACACACACACACACCTGCAATTTGTACCTTAAAACATCATACAAAATAAAATTGGTGCCTAGGAAAAGATGCAGAGTTCAAGCATAAATATATCCCCATTACTATTTTAAATATAAATTCTCAGAGGATTGTAGTGTTGGAAAAATGTCACGTCAGCAGGTGAGCTGTTGAACTTCCAACTCATGATTAAATAAAACCAGTGTTTTTTTTTTTTTTTTTTTTTTTTTTTTTTTTTTTACTGCTTTTATTTGTTTTACATTTTGATCATCAGTAATTCCCTTTGAACCAGGGGTTGTAGAGCTTAATAAAATCGAGAAAATCCAAACTATCTGTGGCCTTCAACATTAACATAACTGAAAAAAAGACAATGTAGGATGCATTCAAAAGATAAAATGATAAAATCTAATTAATCAATATTGTATTATCTTTTAGCATAAAATAACAATCTTGAGTAAGTTTGCTAATATATATTTAAAATGATACATTAAGATTTAACAAATAATTACAATTTTTAGGAAGGGCTCTAGAAAGGATCTATTCTTTCCTTTTTTTTTTTTTTTTTTTTTTTTTTGAGACGGAGTTTCGCTCATGTTACCCAGGCTGGAGTCCAATGGCGCGATTGGCTCATCACAATCTCCGCTCCCTGTGTTCAGGCAATTCTCCTGCCTCAGCCTCCTGAGTAGCTGGGATTACAGGCACGCGCCACCATGCCCAGCTAATTTTTTGTATTTTTAGTAGAGACAGGGTTTCACCATGTTGACCAAGATGGTCTCGATCTGTTGACCTCGTGATCCACCAGCCTTGGCTTCCCAAAGTGCTGGGATTACAGGCGTGAGCCACCATGCCCGGCCCCAGGATCTATCCTTTGTTATTCACTATTATTTTTAATTTAAAAACCTTTAGTCTCTCTACGAATACTTCCATTTTAAGAAGGATATGGATGCTCATAGAAATAAAATAACATACCTAATGTCACACAGTTAATTAACTGTTGGAAAGATTTTAAGCAGCTTATAATGCTCCGTAGCTTATTCTTTTTAACTACCTTATACTGCTGTCAAATTTCATTAAAAAAATCTCAAAAATTTGTGTTAAAGTTTTTAATTCAGTTAAATGGATACTTTCATTTTCTCTAAAGTTTCTTCAACTTTAGAGAGACCAAAGTAATTAAATAAGTGAAATATCTGAAAGAGTAAACAATAAAGAATAGAAAATGCTTCAACAAATGCAGATTTTACTAGAGTATTTACCATGTCTTTAATTTATGTTTATGGAACATAAAAATACATGAGAAAGACTTGGAGACCTTTCATAAGAGAGCAAATATAAAAGTAAATAAAAATATAATATATAAAGAAAGAGTAGAATTGATAATATCTTGCCTGATAGACAGATTTAATAACTATCCCAAAACATATAAAAGGTTACCCTTATTAGAATGGTTCCAGGCATTTTACAGTGGAAGCAACAGAATATAACAACTGTATGGCCTTAAAGAATGAGGAAAAATATCCCCTGCCTCTCCTCTATAAACATATCATTAGATTTAATTTTTTATTGTTTCTAGAGTTATCCATAGAACAGTAACAATATTGGAAAGGATATATAGAAAAATAGTACTACAGATAAGAAAACATATATTATGGTTGCAATTTTGTAACTGTGTGACTTTGCATAAGACATTTTATTGGTCTGAATTTCACATGCCTCATTTGAAAAGGGATAAAGTTGAACTACTGCAATTTCTTTTGATCTTTTTGAGTCACGGACATTTTGAAAATTTGGTTAAAATGATATCTCCTCTCTTTATAAAAATGACTTGCACTTTGCATTTTATTTTTAATTTCAGGAATACAATAACAGCCTGTAGCTCATTCATGAGTGTTTCCTGGAGTTTCCTGCTAGATAAATAATTTCAAATTCAGTCTACAATTGTATACAATTCTAAAATTTCCTGGTCTGTGTGTTATCACTATTTGGATGTTTAGATATATTTTTGCTAGTATCTCTTTTTTTTGTAATAATAATGCAATCAAAATTTCCCTCTTACATAATGAAGCATTGATCAATTTTCTAACAATTTCACTGGAATAAGAGTGAAGAAATTCAGTCTACTTTTTCATTGACTTCTTAAGTGTCTGGCACAGACTTTAACATAAAACAACAAATAGTAATACACTTCAAAAACTGTTGCTCAAACATGCATAATACTTTATCTTGATTAAAGACTCACTGTATTTTTAAGATTTATAGGTAATTTTAATCATTTTCTGTATTTTTTTCTGTATCCCTTTTAAAATGAGAGCACTGAATGAAATGTATTTCATCAACTGTAAGTTTTACGGTAAATTGAAATTGAAATTTAAAAATCCCTCCCAGATACATATGTAATCAATGTAGTTCTGGATCTTATTTATTCAGTTTAACCCCTTTCCTATTTTCAATGAAACTCTTTTATTATATACTCATTCCATAACCAGATTATTAAATTATTTTAGTGCTACTTATCCTCCTTTTGTTTCCTGATTTGAAGTATTCCCAGGGCTGTTTTTGAGCATTGTTTCTTTTGTCTTTTTTCTTTCCCTTAGATATTTTATTCACTCCCATTTTTGTTGCAACATTCTACATTTATTTTCTCGCCTTGATTTTACACTTTAGCTCTAGAACGAAGAACTCAGTAAAGTGCCAAAATAAATAGCCAACCATCTCCGTGGCTTAACACAGCAAATGCATGTGTTTTGCCCTTCCTAAGTCCAATATGGATTCCCTAAACAAGCAACTACTTTGGACGGCACTTTTGGAAGAACTGAGATACAGGATATAGGTAGTCTATCAAGTGATTCCAACATCTTACAAAAATATGGAGCTCTCCACAGACTCATTTCCATCTTCCCAGCCTTCAGCAGGAAAAAGAGAAAAAGAAAATGTAGGCAATAAACCAGGAAGAGTGGTCTCTCATCTCTGCCCACATATTATCACCCAAAACTTGGTCCCATGGTCTCACTTTTCTACAAGATGGTGGTTGTAGGCAAGAAAAGAATAGTTTAGCTTTGCGTGTAGGAAGAAAAAAAATGACTTGGTGAGCACTTTGGAGACTCTGCATTGCAGTGCCTCATTGCCCTTTAATTAAACCATTTTCTTCCCATATTGGTTGACTCTGAATTAGTGCACCTCTTTTATTATTTTAGTATCTTATCAGCAAGTGGCTTTCTCCATCCATTCTACGTTATGGACAAACACTTCCTTTGGTTTCTCTCTGTTTGTTTCATACACAGTAATCTCCCTAGATAATTTCAAACTGGAAATATAGAGGAGGTCCTTGACCAAAAGACCTGTACCTCAAGGACTGAAGTCCCTGTAATACTGAGCACATGTATATGCTCTTATGCTGCACTTTCATTTTCTTTCAGTTTCAACTGGCCTTCTAGGTTTATTGAAGGCCTTGGTGAAGGACCATTTGATACCTTTGCCTATAGGTTAGAAGGGAAATATGGCTTCATAAAAGAAGTGACGAAAGGAAGAACATTGTATTATGGTAATTAAGGCTAATGTTAATCTCTGGATCTTTTACAGTATAGATGTACCTTCTTACAAGATATTCAAAGGTAACTAATAAATAGAGATAGCTCTGTTCTTCAGTTTTTCATCTTATCAACAACCATGCCAAACAAGATGGTTTCAATGTTCTCTTCAGCTTGAGTAAACCTTGGACAGTCTTCTTTTTGATTCTAGGCCCGTGAACTCTTATTTCTTAAAGCATTTTGTTTTGAAAGCATGTAATTGCAATTTCTTTCAATGCTTCTTTGAGATAAAAAGCATTTTCAAAGGTATCTTGGTGCTTTTACACCCTAGCATTGTCCTCTTCAAGGACCTGGGAGCCATGTCTTCAAATGTAATCATTAAGAAATATACAGCCCTTAACTCTCAGTCTATATCTGATCATAGAAGTCTAAATGTAACTTGTAAAATTTCCTCCAGTCATTAAAAAAGAGAATTTACATTTTTAAAATAATAGGCCATTATTCTAAGTGAATTAATGCAGGAACAGAAAACCAAGTACAACATGTTCTTACTTTTAAGTGGGAGCTAAACACCGAGTACACATGGACAAAATGATGGAAGCCTGGAGACAACTAGATGAAGAAATAAGGAAGAAGAGAGGTAAGAGCTGAAAAATTACCTATGGGGCCCTATGCTCAGCCACTGGATAACGGGATCTTCAATACTAAAACCCAGCATCGATAATATACCCATCCAAAAAACCTGCACATATATGCACTGAATCTAAAATAAAAGTTGAAATTACATTTCCTTAGAATTAGCCTAATTTAAAAATACACACTGCTTATAATCTACCACCTCAACCCTTCAAAACTCTCCAGCCTTTTGCTGCAGTAGAGTTCAGACTGCGCTGCTTTTTGTTTTATCTTCCTGTTGCAATAGTCTTGAATAAAATCTTCCTTAGTGGTTTTACTCTGTCAGGTTTAATTTTTCCTTGAAACTACCCGGGGACTCTCCTAATTTTTGGTCCTTCAGGCTTCCTGAGTTCAGTTCAGACTGCCTTTTATTTTCTTTCCTGTTGAAATAATCTTGAATTAAATCTTCCTTATCCTTCTAACTATATCCATTTTAATTTCCCTTGACACTACCTAGGGATTTTTCTAATTCTTTGCCCTTCAGACTTCCTGGGTATATACTCTGTTCCTCTCTCTGCAGAAGTGGTCTTTTCTTATTCTTTTTACCTTTCCAGAAGTAGATTGGTTCTTGAGTAATTGTATGAACTTAAGTTCTCCCACCTTGTTTGCCTTTTCTCCTGTGGCCCTTGTCATTGTAAGACTCTGAACAATTGCTTCATTAACTTTAACTTCATAAATTTTTTATTTCAGATTAGGTGTACTTTCTGGCCTGCTGCTTCCACGGGTGATAGATTAGGTATTTGGATTCGGCTTTCTTATGGTAAAACCTTACTTTCCTTTCCCATGTTTGTAGATACACTTGTTGCAAATATTCTTCTACTTAGCACATTTTTATTATTGTTTTGTCCTATTTTCTTTAGATTTATGAGCCTTTACTTAATATTTTCCTGAACTAGAATGAGAAATGTGCAAATCAACTATCAGAGATGCTGAAACATAAAAAGTAATAAGCTGAGGCTATTTGTGAGCTATTACTTCACTGAGTTGGATTCTTCTTCTTTTATTCCCACTGAGTATTTCAGTGAATTTCTGAACTGAAGAATAAACTAATTCATAATTCATATGAACTAATGAATAAACTCATTCATAATTCAGAACCTAATAAACTAATTCAAAATTCCCATGATACAATGCAACAAGAACTCCCTCCATCTTTTAACTATTTGTGTTAACACATTTACTACAGGTTTTCAATTTCCAGACAAGCTTACTTTTCAAGTTGCAATTTCTGAATGCAAGCAGCATAAGATATATTGATGAGGGGAAAAAAGAGGCAGGGAGTAATCAAGAAAGACTACACAAAATATTATATCCACCCTACAAATTAAGTATTTCTGTTGTAGAAGAAAAAGTATACAATTTTAAGGTAGATTTTGGGTCTTTGAGACAAGTACCAAAAAGTAAAATTCATGTTTTTTTATTCAGTTCTGCTGATGGTCAGCTTCTCTCAGAAAACATAATGATGTAATGTATCAATCCAGATCCATTGATAAAGGTGAACACGTTCATGATTATATTTTGTTATGAAAAATTGAATGATTCTGCACAGAGAGAGAGAGAATGTTAGAATAAACTTCCAAATTTACATCACACAAATTAAAAAATGATCAACATTCTTCTAAACTTGCTTGTTATCTTTGTAATATCTTCTTTGTTTCCTCACATGTGTTTTCTTTTGGTGACAAAATGTTTCAAAAAATATCTCGAACCTTATGGTCTTTCACATTTTCATATGTAAATGTAATGCCATCATCACACATAGCTAAAAATGTATAATGATTCCTTAATATCCAATCTATACAGAAAACTTCTGATAAAATTTAAGATTTTTCAGAGGTTGGGGCAAGGTGATTTAAATAAAAATGTTTAGAGTTCTAAAAAGGGCAATGTCATGTCTGGTTTATTTGATGCCTCATTGTATTTTTTATTTGCATTTCTGTTGCATGATCAGTAATGTTAAGCACCTTTTCATATGCTCATTTGCCACTTGGATGTCTTCTCTTGAGAAATGTCTATGCAAATCTTTGCCCATCTTTCAATCAGATTCTTAGACTTTTTCCTACTGAGTTGTTTCAATTCCTTATATATTCTGGTTATTAATAGCTTGTCAGATGGGTAGTTTGCCAATATTTCCCCCAACTTCTGTGGGTTATCTCTTCACTTTGTTGATTGTGTTTTTGCTTTGTAGAAACTTTTTAACTTGTTATGATTTCATTTGTCCATATTTGCTTTGGTTGCCTGTGCTTGTGGGTGTTACTCAACTATTCTTGCAGACCAATGTGCTTGAGAGCTTTCCCCATGTTTTCTTGTAATAATTTCATAGTTTGAGGACTTAGATTCAATTCCCCAATCCATTTTTATTTAATTTTTTTAAATAGCGAGAGACACAGACCTAGTTTCATTCTTCTTCATATGAATTTCCGAGTTTTCTTCTTTTATTGAAGACACTGTCTTCTCCAGTGTATGTTCTTGACACTTCATTGAAAATGAGTTCACTGTATGTGGGTCAATTAGTTTCCGGTTCTCCATTCTGTTCCATTTGTGTGTGTGTGTGTGTGTGTGTGTGTGTGTGTGTGTGTCTTTATGCCAGTACCACACTGTTTTGTTACTGTAACTATGTAGTATAATCTGAAATGAGGTAATAGAATTTCTCTATTTTCTGGCTTAGGATAGCTTTGGTTATTCTAGGTCTTTTGTGGTTTCATATAAATTTTAATATTTTTTTCTATTTTGTGAATAATGTCACTGGCACTTTTATATGGATTGCACTGAATCTGTAGATTACTTTTTGTAATATAGACATTTTAATAACAGTGACTACTTCAATCCATGAACATGAAATATCTTTCCATATTTCTGTGTCCTCCTCAATTTGTTTCATCAGTGTTTCATAGTTTTCATTACATAGATATTTAACTTCTTTGTTAATTTAATTCCTAGGTATTGATTTTTATATGTGGCTATTGTAAATGGGATTATATTTTATTTCTTTTTTACATTGTTCACTGTTAGTATATAGAAATGCTTCTGATTTTTTATGTTGATTTTGTATCTTTCAGTTTTACTGAACCCGCTTATCAGTTTGAATAGCTTTTTAGTGGAGTCTTACGGTTTCTCCAAATATAAGATCATATTATTTACAAACAAGGATGATTTGACTTTTTTCATTTTAATTTGGATGCTCTTTATTTTTTTCTCATGTCTGATTCCTCTAGCTAGGGCTTCCAGTACTATGCTGAAAAACAGTGGTGAAAGTGTGCATTCTTATCAGATCTTAGAGGAAAGGCTTTCACTTTTTCCCTATTCAGTATGATACTATTCTATATGACAGCTGTGGGTCCAACATACATGGCTTTTACTATAATGAGTTATGTTCCTTTTATACTCAGTTTTTTGAGGGTTTTGATAATGAAGAGATGTTGAATTTTATCAAATGCTTTTTCAGCATCAACTGAAATGATCATATGGGTGTTTTTCTTCATTCTGTTGATATGATGTATCACACTGATTGATTTGTGTATTTTTGAACCATCCATGCATGCCAGTGATTAAACCCACATGGTCATGATAAATGACTTTTTAAATTTATTATTGAATTTGGTTGGCTTATATTTTGTTAAGGAATTTTGCATATCTATTTATCAGGGATATTTGCCCGAGGTTTCCTTCCTTTCTTTTTTTATGTATACTTTGTCTGGCTTTGGTATCAGGGTAATATTTGCCTCACACAATGAGTTTGGAAGTCTACCCAAAGTCTGCTGTTACCACTCCCTGGTATCACCTATGTTCCCTCAAAGCTCTGGGTCTCTACAATCAGCATTATATCCATACAGACCTATGTCCTTTTCTTCAGGGCAGTGAATTAACCCAGGTGCTGTGAAGGTCCAGAGGTTCATTTAGGGAGCCAGAGACTAGAGTCCAAAACCTTAGAATTCCTCCTTGGGTTTTACCGTGCTGTGGCTGAGTCTGCACTCAAACCACAAGACACAGTCCTTCCCACTCTTCCCTCCCCTTTCCAAAGGCAAAACATTGCACCCTATGGCTACTAACACATAACGCCCATAGGGAGTCCTGCCATACTACCCTCCAATGTATCAGTAATGCCCTAAGGCTGGTCAGTCAGCTTGTGGTGAATGCTACCTGGTCTGAGACTTACCCTTCATGGGAGTGGGGTCTTCTCTAGCCCAGGGAAGGTCTAGGAATGCCTTCCAAGAGCCATCTACTGGAACTGGGGGCCCCAGGAACCTCCTTGGTGCTCTACTCCTCTTTGGCTAAGCTGGCGCCTAAGGTGAAAGACAAAGTCCCCTGTACTTTATCCTCTGATTTTCTCAAGCAGAAGCAGTCTCACCCTGTAGCTACTACTGCTGGGAATGTGCTGAGTTTCACCTAAGGCCAGCAAGCCTCAGCATCTCATCAGTGGCCCTCAGTGTAATATCTGGGTATTGCTGCTGGTTATTCTGTGTACAAGGGTTCTTCAGTTAGCAGGTGTTGAATCTTGTCAGAAGTGAGTCATTCCCTTTAACACAGGGGGTTCTCTTTTTACCCAGTGTGTGTCTAGAAATGTCTGAGAGTTGGTGCATTGGAAGAGGCCTCATAACTTTGGTGCCCTATCCTGTTGTAGCTGGACTGGAATCTAAGAGGTAAGACAAAATTCTTCCCACTATATTGTCTCCTCTCCTCAATCAAAATGAAGGACTCTCTTTTGGAGTCATGAGCTGTGCAGCCTGGGTTAGAGGAAGGGTGATGTCAGCACTGCTTTAACTATCCTGACTGGTGTCTCAGTAGGTTGCATGCCACCCCAGTCCACTATCTCTAGGCCCACCTCAGTGCTAGGACATGACTTGCGGCCTAGGTGCTGCAATTCTTGCGGCCTAGGCTCCCTTTCAAGTTTATTTGGAGCCACAGACCACTTTAGCCTGTGGAAATTCTGACCTCTGGGATCAGTCATTCATCTCTGGCTAGGACTGGTTTAAATGTACCTTCTGTGGACAGGCATCAACTGAGTTCAATTTAGTTTTGTTTTTCTTCTATAAACAAGGACAGCATGGAGTTCAGTGCCTCAAAATTGCTGGCTCTCCCTCTCCCTAGGGCACAGAAACACTCTCTGAAGAAAACTTCTGTTGCTGGTGTGTGGGGAAAGGATGGTATCAGTGATTCAAGACTGTTTTCTCTACCTCTTCAGTGCCTCTTTCTGTGATACAAAGTAAAAGCCAGGTATTGTGAGTGCTCACCTGATGTTTGGTTATTATGAAGGTGCTTTTTTGTGTGTAGATAGTTATTAAATTAGTGTCCTTGCAAGGGATGATAGGTGGAACCTTGTATTCTGCCATCTTGCTTCATTCTCAACCTATCTCCCTATTTATAGTTATTACTGTCTCCATTTTTTGGAAACAGAAGTAACAGGGAACAACAGATGTTAACAGGAAACAATGGAATTTTCCTGATGAGACAATTTGGTCTTAGAACTGTTTTAGAAACCAAGTAAAGTCCAAAGTTTCACTAGGGCCCTCAAATAAAAATGATGTAAACCCACAGATGACAGTTTAATGAGTTTAGGCAGGAGGATGGGGCTATATAATATCAAGATAGATGGTGTTGAACCTCATGGATAGATTCGGTTACTGACTCTACAGATCAATAATGGCAATCATGATGATGATTTACTGTTAGGAAGACATATTTTGGTGGTATCTAGGGCTAGTCTGACAATGCATATTCAAAAGACAGATTGAGTGCCCTGGAATGTTAACCTTGTCACTGATGATTTTAGCATTTTCTTGAGATGCACTAAAAAACACTTTTTTTTTCCCATTTAAAATGATT
The DNA here is from genome assembly GCF_049354715.1 of Callithrix jacchus. Lineage (NCBI taxonomy): Eukaryota > Metazoa > Chordata > Mammalia > Primates > Cebidae > Callithrix > Callithrix jacchus. The sequence continues at coordinate 28,529,978 of NC_133522.1, forward strand.
GGGCTGAATAAACATATTTAGTTATATCAATTCTAGCTCAAAAAATTTAGTGTGTTTTAACACTAAGGTTAAATTGCATTTTGTTCAAAAGATCTAATATTAATGTCTTATTGTTTTAAATTAAAACTAACTGTAGCCAAAAATAAACTGGTTTCACCTCAATTTAGTATACTACAAAAAGTAAAAGAGAAATTGAAGGATATTCACATAGTAAAATTGCAAAATGATATATTGCATTATATTGAGGGAAAGCATCAGGATTCTGCAAAGCTGTACACCATTGAATCTTTTAGGAAAACAGTCATTGACATCTTTACTACAGGAAAAAAATGCATTTTATTTTTTTTTGGAGATGGGTAAAAATGTAATTAATCAAAATTCAATTTCAACACCTGAGAAAGCTTCTCCTCGTTTCTCTAAAATAACAAACAAAAGGATTTTCACAACTTTACTCCCTCAAGTTGTCAATTTTTTTACGTATTTATTTTTTTATGTTGCCAAAGTTTGCATATTATTGTTATGTTTTGTAAAATGATATTGTAAATAATAGTTTAAATAATTTGAAGAGCAAAATTTCTTTTATTTGACATTAAAATTAATTTTTCCTGTGTCTATTGTTCTACTCAGTGAGTGATACAGAGATGTGACCCAATATGTCTCTTAGGGAGGAGGTGTGCTTTTTACTGTAATACACTGGCAAGCAAAAGTGAGTAGCTTAGTTTGAGTCCTGGAACTTCTTTCTACTAGGAAGTCATTTCATTTATTTGTGCCATTGTTTTCCTATCAGCACAATATGAATTTAGCCACCTACTTGAAAGTATTTCCATGACAAGCAAGTGAACTGAACCAATATAAGTAAGGGAAACAAATGCAAATCTCCAATGCCATTTCAGTCATGAGTATTAACTATCAAATGAAATACAAAATAGTTACAGCATATCCCGAATTTAATTTGATGTGATTGAAATAATAGTTTTTATCCTAATAAAATACTCTATGATTTATGATAATGTATTCTTTAATTTGTGTTTTATGTCTTTGAAATGCCAACAATTTTACTTTCTTGACAAAAATCTTTACTACCTTATATATCATCAATATCTAAAAACCTCCCCATAATTTTCATTTCATCCAGCGCACTCTACCACCACATCAATGTAAGGACCCAGGTTTAGAGCGAAGGTATTTCCTCTTATTCCCTTGTTTATGCCATTCCATGATGCCCCAAACATACATTATCCTACATAGCATTTCTTTTTCAACTCCTCTTCAACAATTTGATGGTTTTTTTTCTCTTGCTTACTAGGGTTAATGCTATAGTCAGTCTCAATAATCATTGTCTTGCTTACGTTCTAAGATCTTCTTTCTCCCTTGGTTTCAAATATTTATTTTAAAACATTTGATTAGTTTAACCTCCCAGACTATTCCATACTACATATAGCTGAATGTGACTAAACAGTAGTTTGCAAGCAGATATTTTTAATACCCCTTTTCTCATCTTCTTTTATTATCTTTTTAAATATTCCCAAAACACCTATTTCTTTCAACATATTACATTATTTACCTCCTGTATCTACTATTTACTAGAATGCATATCCTTACAAAAGCTAGGATCTTTGATGTTTTTTTTTTTTCCCCACTGACACATCTCAAGTGGCAGATAAATTAAATACTAAAATATATTTGTTGGTTGAATGTATGCCAAATGTTGTTTAATATGTATGTCATTATCTTTAGATTGTCCAGTTGATTTGAGTTTCCAGATAATTGTTTAATGTTGCATCCACTGACAATGGAAAGAATATATTTATTTTTCTGTGCAAAGAGTTATATGTGTTACAGATAAAATGTTGATTTATTTTTCTTTTTCATTCCCATTCTCTATTCTAGGTGAGTACCTATAATGCTAGTGAAAACTCTAACAAAATAATTATAATGTGTTCCAGACTGATCCTCTCCTTTTTGCTTTCTCCCTGCTTCTGAAACATATCCTTTTCCAGAAATGTATGCTTTCTGGGGTAGACGAAAGAAGAGTTGCTCAAGGTATATCGGGGTGAAATTTTAGTTTACTGAATTGCAGTTTCTACCTTTTCCCTATAAGACTCTTCTCAATTAAATGCTTAGCTTCCAGTGTAAATAAATATAATATTATAATTGCTGCAATCTAATACATTTCTAAGTGTCAACATATCATATTTATTATTTTCTTTTCTTTTCTATTTTTAATTCTTTTGAGACAGAATCTTACTCTGTTGCCCAGGCTGGAATGCACTGGTGCCATCTCAGCTCACTACAACCTCCACCTCCTGGGTACAAGTGATTCTCCCACCTCAGCCTCCTCAGCGGCTGGGACAACAGGCATGAACAACCTTGCTCATCATTTTTTTTTTTTTTTTTTGTATTTTTAGTACAGACTGGGTTTTGCTGTATTGGCCAGGAAGGTCTTGAATTCCTGACCTCGAGTGATCTGCCCTAGTCAGCCTCCCAAAGTGCTGGGATTAAAGGTATGAGCCACCGCATGTGGCTAAATGCCACTATATCATTATCTTACTTTAAAAAAAGTTGATTTGGGGGACTCACAAAATCCTTGGTTATTGACACAGTGAAGGTGCAATTTTGCCTCTATTTCTTACTTTATGGATAAGGAAACTGAGGCCTTGAAAAATTGGGAAATTTGCATGAGGTCATAAATATAAAGCACTTTTTACTTTAAAATGGTTCTTGAGACTTTTCTTTCTAGAAGCTTAATATAAACATTACACACATGCAGGGAATTGTACCTTCATTTCTTTTTGGAAAAGAAAAAATTACAACAGAGACTATTTCTCATTAAGATAGCCTTGATTCTGTGACATTTTAACTGTACTATCTTTCTCATATTTAATGGATGGATTATGTAATTACATTACTCTATAGAGTCTATTAGAATAGGTAGACATTTGAATTTGGGAAACCAATCTGGCTGGTTAATTAGAAGTTAGTTGAAATAGCCTGAGGAAATGAAAAATAGGGTTTCTTTTATGTTAAGTCACAGGTTACAAAATTATGTCTACATTGTTAAGATTTTCATTTAAAATTATTTTATTCAGATTGTAATACACACTATGACATTTTACACCCTATAGAATGTCATAGTTTTCTTCTTTGTTACCTGATACAGTAATTCTCCTCCTTTAATGTAGTTATTAAAATGGTCGAGGTTACATAGTGCCTTCATATGCTCTTCTTTATTGTAATACCCCTTCACTAGAGATTGGAAACTAAATGAACTTCTCCTTTTAGATATTTTTTTTTCACCTGAATATGTACATCATATGGTAATGGAGCAGCTCACTGTGTCTGTTGGATCTGTGACCACAGCTGTGATTATTCACCTTAATGTGCTTATAAAAGATGCTGATTATTGGTAAGGAATTCACTTATAAAATGGAAACCAAAGCAAACAGAAGCCCGGTTTTGTTGACATGTTTTAAAATACACAAATAATTCTAATTGAAACATTAATTACAATAATACATCATGTCCTTAAAAACTTGGATGTTCCAGATTTATGATGTTCTTCAGACCTTGGAAAAATATTTATAACTCCATCAAATGTGGTTACTTATTATATCAAAGAAAGGAACATGGTCAATAAAACTTAAGCTCAGTGATGTGTGTGACACACAAACAATGTCAGATGTAGAAGCGTCCATGTTTAAAAATATATATAACTACCTTGGAATATACAAGGAAAACCTCTATGCTTTAATAAAAAGATATCATCTAATGAGAATGAACTACATATTGTATTAATAGTTCATTTTCTTATCAAACCATCTATGTTAGGAAAATGAGACTTTATTTTTTTGACAATATTATGACACGGCTGAAGTCTGTAACCAAAAAATCTGAATCTAGAACCCATTTCTTAATTGCTTGTGCAACTTGCCTTTAGACTAGAAGATTTATTGGCAGTAATTAATATTATGAAACTCAATATATGTATTTTTATGATTACTATAAAGTCTGTTTTTCTCAGTCTTTTACCTGAGTTTTGCACGTTCAAGACAATTTCAGAAATGAAATGATGTTTAATGTAAATGGCTCAGAGTATTTTTGAATGTACATATTCATTTCTAACTGACATTAAAAAAGTAATTGTATTGGGAATATCTTGTGATTAATGGCATTATTGAACAATGTCTGGATTATTTTTTACCAGGCAAGCATAAAATACTTAGAATTGAATTAACTGAAATGAAAAATATATTTTTCTCAATGTATGATGCTTAAAAGTTTATTATTGTGTAGCAATTTTGTAAAAATTCATTTTTAAATATTAACCATTTAGGAATCTTCATAGATTAATTGACCTAAGGCTTTAAGAAAGTGAATAGTTGTTTAACTACTTTAAAGTTTACTTCAGACGCATGCTTGTTCAGAATAAGTTTATGAATTAGACCACTTTCTAAAATATAAAGTCCTGGGAAGGAGAGCAAGGTCAGGGCCTTGAAGCTAACCAAGGAGGCTAATAATAAGAACTCTAATATTAGTCAAACTGAATTATTCAGATGGAACCAATAGTGTCTAAAATCTCCAAATTTCTTGGAACAACTTCAATCTGATATTATGCTCTAATGCCTGGCTAATTTCTGGAAGGATTCATGACTTGTCTGTACTCTTTGGTTACTGCATTCTTGACAAGTGAATAGCATTTCCGTTAGGACAAGAGATTGGTCTATCTTGAAGGAGAGGATAGAAGTGGATTATTGCTACCACATAGAAACAAGATGAAATAGATGTGTAATTTTCAGTAGGTTGGTTGCATTATATAAACTCATTTAAGCACCTGTTCTTGTGTACATCTTAAATGTATTTATTTTTAAGGCACATACGAATCAAATACCTTCTTCCTAATCTTTGTGATTCTGATGAAGTAGTTATGAGATATGAATCAAGATACATTCTTAGCAAATAGTCAGGTGATTCTGTTGCCGATGGGTCACACGCTGTACTTTCAGAAATAGAGAGTAGCTGTGTTTTCCAATACACGTAGCTATAGTTTTCAGAAAGACTTGGTAGTGAGGGCATTTATTTAGAACAGGTAATGTGTTAAAGGATAAGCCTGCCCTAATATTTGGAGTGGCTGAATTGGTTAACAATATTCTATCAGGGAAAGTTCCTTTACTTGACATTTATTTTCACCTTTGATATGTACATACACATTAAAAGTAAGAATGGTGCTTTGAATCCAATTAGTGTTCATCTGCAAAGATTTAGAAGATAAGAAGAAAATGTACCTTCACCTTGGACTAGAGAAGAAAAGGGAATGTTATAGAAAAAAATTAAAGGGTTATACAAGGAAACTTAATCCTAAGCAGGGCTTTACCCATGGGACTAAGCTTGGAAGGGAATAACCAAAACTGAGACTGAGAGGAAACTGAAATTTGATGCAGATCGTGCCAGGATAATGGCATGGTTCTAAAGCTTTTTCTTGCCAAGCGTCATTAGGAGACCAGATTAGAAACTGCTACTGGGTCTCTGAAAAGTGAGAGGATCTTAGAAGATTTCATAGAATTTCTGCCCAATCCAGCATGGCTCCATAAAAAATTGTGTAAAGCAAAGTAAGACAGGGTGGGCAGAAAACTGAATAATATCTCATTGAATTTTCTGTACTCCTACATTAGTGAGAGGAGGAAGTGTAAAGAGGCTTCCAAGATTGATGTTGACTTGTACCCACCATCAGATGATAATGGTGACTTCTCAGAAAATACTGAAAAGTTTTTAAAAAATTATATATATATGTATATATATAAAGTTGATAGCAAATGCCACCATACTACCTTCTACTGCTTAAATTTATTTAGTCGTATTCTCTCTGCAGAGGCTTGAGGTGCCATAAATTTACAGAAGTGCAGTTTCTACTACTTGGTGGTATTTGGCTAAAAAAATTAATTCCTTTGTAAAAGAATAAGGAAAACATTTGTCAAACAATTGAAATTGTGTCTGACCAATTTCAAAATTATTCCTGAGAGAATTCCTAAAGAATGAGTGACTGTATTAAAGAATGGCATTGACAGTACACTTATGATTACAAATACATGCTTCCGTCCCTTCTTTATTATTTCAAAAAATATTTGTTAAATCCCTACTCTTTATAAAAAACTGCTCTAGGTGCTGGGTAGATAAGAGTAAGGAGAATAGGTAAGATCATGCTCTCTAAGAGCTTACAACACGGTGGTGAGAATGCAGAAAGAAAAACTCAGAAGGTCACAAATGCTAAGCAAATAATTTACAATAGGACGATATGTTAAAAAGTGCTGAAGAGGTATCTCTGTTTGGGATGGTAATGGAAAGACCATGATGTGATTGTTAGTTTCTGCTGTCAATCACACCCTAAAGCTTCCTGAATTGAAATAACAACCATCTGTTTATACTTGAACTCCTTGTAATGTCTGCCTCATTTTTCTGCTCTGAGACTTTCCATGTGTCTTCAATCAGCAATAAAGTTGGCTGGAGTATGGGTGACATTGGTAAGTTTCTGTCACATATTTGGAGATCAGCAGGCTGTTTGCCAAAAGATGTCAGGGCCATATCTCTCTCATCATCCAATAAGCTATCTTGATCTTGCTTACACAGGGTGGAATGGTTCTAACATCCACCAATGAAAGAGAGTTGCAATAAGTAATTGGTAACCTCTGCTTGTTATTGTCTCACTGGCTAAAGCAAGTCACATAGACAAGGCCAGAATTCAGTATGGAAGGGTACTACCAAAGAGTATGTAAAGGCCGGGCACAGTGGTGCACTTTGGGAGGCCAAGGCAGGCGGATCATGAGGTCAAGAGATCGAAACCATCCTGGCCAACATGGTGAAACCTCATTTCTACTAAAAATACAAAAATTAGTTGGGTACGGTGGCATGCACCTGTAGTCCCAGATACTCGAGAGGCTGAGGCAGGAGAATCGCTTGAACCTGGGAGGTGGAGATCCTGCCACTGTACTCCATCCTGGTGACAGAGTGAGATTACGTCTTAGAAAAAAAAAAAAGAGTATGTAAAAGTAGGGGAAACATTAAGGGGTTTAAATTGTTTTAACAGTCTATTTCAAATGTCATCTATTCTAAGACTTAAAGGAAAAAAAAAAGGAGAAAGATGTTCAAAAATCAGAACAGATTGCTCCAAACAGAGGTAATAGATTGTGCACTTCCCATGCAGAAAGTGAGAAAAAATATCAAGAGGCCTGAACATCCTGAGAGAAGCAAGGAAAATAGTAGAAGAGGTTAGATAATTAGGCAAGTATCAGATGATAGAGGACTTTTTATTTTTTTTAGGAAAAGTAAGTAGTTTGAATTGTATTCTAAGTGCAATTTTTTGGAAAATTATAAATAGGGGAGCTTATAACTCCAGATCTCTGTGGCATACAAATGTAAAATTTTATTTCTTGCTCAATTACTTGTCAGCTGAAGATCGAATATAATTATGCCACCTGTCTTTAGTTTTGAATGCAGGCTGCAGAAATACTTCCCTCTGAGGGAAGACATTCTCATGGAAAAGGAGAAAAGAAAAAGAAAATAGATTTATGGAAGCAAATGGTGGCTTTAAAACTTCTAAGTAGATGATTTAAACATGGCACATATCGTGTCTGATCACCCTCCATTGGTTAGAGCAAGTCTTTATAACCCCAATGTTTTGGGAGGGCCATGATCTTCTTAAAAGAAAGGTCAGTAAATAACTGGGGACAATATTATCTTCCGTATCAAAAACACCCACAACATCATTGAATTTGAAGCTATATAAACAAGTGAATAAATAAATAAACAAGATGAAGGGAGATAGAAAATAGAGGAAAATCCAGAAAAAGATTTAAGAGCTTTTGTACATGTATAGGCAGAGTGGTGGATGAGGAGTAGCAAAGATGTCTGAGGGGTAAAAGCCAGTATAGTAGGAAAAAAAACAAAAAGTGTCTGCCATGGAGAAAAAGAAAATGTTTCCAGAAAAATAATAAAGATTAACCATGCATGCAGAATGAAGCTGAGAGATAAAATAAGATAAAACATATGAAACAATTATATTTTTCAGTATTTGGCAACATGTATTTGAATGGCAACAATAAGGTGATGGATAGTATTCTTTTTTCCACCAGCAAATCCAGTACGTTGTACAGGGTGAGGAGAGTCATCTCAAAGAATATGGGAGTTAGTTAGGGAGTTGATGTTAGGTAAAAACCACCCAGAGAACAAATGATACTGGTGATAGTAGCACATGTTATTGAATATATGATTTAGGCTGTGGGTCAAGTGAGAATTCAGGGGATAAAACATTACAGGAAATAATAAAATTTAAGGAGTGGAAAGGGATTCAGTTTTTTATATAAAGTTAAAGCCCCAGTATTATGCAGGCAGCCCTCTTGGAGTTTGATATTAACCAGAATAGTGACAACAGTTGAAGTGAGAATCCTTAAGTTGGATCTCTAAGTTCCTGGTGAATGAAGAGGTAGGACCACAAGGTTGGCCACTAGAGGTGTTGTGTAGTGTATGTGTGCACATATGTGTGTTTATGAATAATCATGCCATTATTCTATATCACAGAATATTTATATATTAACTATATGAGGCGCCTTGGCAGTTCTAACTGGTTTATGTGTTTCATTTGTTGAGAAATGTTGAAGGTGCAATTCAGATTGCTGGAAATATTTATAATGGCAATCCCTCCACATCTTAAAGTTATAGTATAAACTTTCCCAATTAATTAAGTGACCTGCAGCAAAATTTTACACTGCTTTTTAATGGCAATTTGCATCATAAAGGAAAGAATAAAAAATGTTAATTGGTTCAAGAATGATTTTTCTAAGTAACTGCACTTATTTCCATTGTGGAGTGAGGCTGCAAAACTGAGCTCAAGCTCTCTATGTGCAGTTATGGCCTAGCTGACCTTGTTGGAATGCATGCTTATAATTACACTGAATAATCAATGAAAAAAACAGGAAACTTCAAAGGCTGGTGAATAGAATGCTGGATGGTGTTTAAGGTTTTAAAGAAGGACTGTCTTTTCATTTATTTTCTGTGTGCTTTTTGCAAAATGAATTCCCACATTTCACCTGCATGAATTCTAACTGGGGCATATGATATTCTCTTGATCATATAGTCTAATTTCATTAATAACCCTATTACTCACAGATTTATAGATTTCCATTTTTCACCAACCACTTATCACTATTTATTTTTTAAATAACTTCTATGTGTTATAAATTGCTTTCATGCTTCATCAAGACTGAAATCCTAAATAAAACAATGCTTTATGGTCATTCATGCTAGAACGCTTCATTGTCATTGATCATATCCTCTACGCTAATCTAATTTACTACTCCATCTAATCTAATCTACTACTAATCTAACATTAAAAACAGCAAAAAAGTAAGAATTATCAGTTTTCATTTGCACTTAAAAGTCTCCTTGGATTAACTGTAATATTAGCCCTATTTTTAAAAAGTGCTTGCTAAAAATTATAGTTCAGAAAATTATGGTTTTAATAATTTATTAAAGAAATCTATCCTATCAGCTAGATAGAAAAAAATAAGTTCTATTGCTCTATACCATTTCAGCATGACTATAGTTAACAATAATATATATATTTTTAAAATTACTAGAAGGAGGAGAATGAATATCCCTAACACAAATACATGATAAATGTTTAAGATAAGCGATATATGAATTACTCTCATCAGCTCACTACACATTGTATATTGAAACATCAGTAGTACCACAGGAATATGTACAATTAATATTTGCCAATACAATAAAACAGACAAAAACTAACACATGCTTAAAATTTAAAAAAATTCAAAACGCACTCTTCAAAGATAATAGTTGATCCAAAATTTTTCAGAAAATACTTTTAATTGCTATCAAAACAATAGCTTTAGGGGAATTTGCTGGAGTTCAGGCTGTTTACTGCATATATGTACTTTCTTAACCAATCTGAGTAGTTTTAAAATCTGTACATGTGGATGATAGCAGGAAACAATAAAATATTTTCATGCATAATACAAAAAAAAAAACTAAATCCACAGAATACTTGGTAAATAGCCCTGTTAATATAAAGATTTATGGAAAAAACAGTGGAAACAATTTTTTTTAAAAGAATATTTATTTACTGGATTACAAGTATCACGTGAAAACCCAGAAGCTAAATCACCAGGCTTGACACAGTGATTTTAGGAGATTTGGTTTTCCGGCATTCTCCTGGTTCCTCAGGCTGACAAGTCTGGCACCCTGGGCCCGGCTTATGTACCCATTATGACTATGTTTCCACTCTTTCTCTCTACCTTTCTCGAACTGGTCATTTATTTAAAATGAACTTACTGTGTGCCTAAGCCAGACAATTGTGCTAACTCCTGGGAGGTATCATTTCTTTGAGAACGTGTTTTCTTCCATTGCTTGGATATGGGCAGCTTCTCCTCACCTTACAGTAGGAGATCATGGAAAAGAAGATTTTAATCTTCCTGTGACGATAGATAACCACAGAGCACTGGACTTGAGAAATCAGAATTTGAAAATAGAAAACTCTGCGACTGAATCCTGATGAAGCTGTGTAATGTGTCAATTTAGCTACACAGAAAATTATTATTTCCTTTTTTGTATGTTTCTGGCTAAATAGATCACAGAAAAGACTGTTGGGAGAGATTCAGAAGGTGAAAATGAAGCAGCGGCCATTCTATAGCTCTCACACTTTGTTACTCATTTGCTAACTTCTTTCGTCACTTTGAGTCAGTGGCCAAGCCTGCAAACACTTCACCTTCCTTTTGTTCCTCGTTTAGCTTCATAAACCCCTACGTCAGGTGCCTGTGTTAGGTATGGCTTATGCAACACCCACACCACTGAGCTTCACAGGCAGTAACAACGAACCTAGCTTTTAGCCTGCCCTTGTGTGCTAAAGCTTGTGCTTTTGGGTTCCATTTAACTGCTTGCTCTCACCCACCTGACATCTATTCCTCTTTCTCTGCTGCCTGTGTCCTATGTACTTCAATGTCCAACATCAAATACAGAAACAAGAGATTTACAGATACTGCTTAACCAGTTAGCATATGGTCAAGCCTCTGAAAATACTGTATGAAGTCAAATCTCTATTGATATATTCATTTCTGCTTCTCTGACTGAACACTGAGTGATATGCTTGATATCACCAATGACTACCTAGGTAATTTGGGAGTAATAAGTGATTTATCTTCATTAAATCTCAGTTTTATTTACTACAAAATGGGAGCTTTGTGTGAAATAAAAATTAACATATGTGTTGCACTTAGCAAGAAATCAAACATTTTATAAACATTCAATCAATAATAACAATTATCATCACTCTATCCTAACAACCATCATGTTTTCTTCTCTTTTTGCTATGGGACTAAATACAAACTAAATAATACAATAGAAAAAAAACAACCAACAAATATACAAAGAAAATACTACTATTCCGCAATGACAACTTCATCTTATTTCTGTAATTATTATTTTCCTTCCAAGAGCCTGCAAAACAAGAAAACTAAAAAACCTGTTAGAGTCAGTGTTTATCTCAAGCTCACTACACATTAACAAATTCTTCCCAATAATCAATATGGGAAGCCTGCTTCTATAGAAAACATTCGAATCATCTAAACAGCATTGGTTTTTGCCTGTGTGATTCTTGTTGTAAGATCATTCCTTGCATCAGTTTGAAAATAGGAACATCTAGAAAATCCGCTAGATTATATTAATGTTTTTTAGTATTTCTTAGTTTTCAAGTCAAGTAAAAAAGCTCGTTTTAGTGTTTTTAACATGGGATAAAGTTAAGTTGGCTCCAGAAATCAATTAATTATATGGGAAAAAAATAGAAGAATTAAAAATTGTAAAAATAAAAAATTATTTTATGTTACTATATATATAAAAAATCATACTTAGGAATATCGGACCTGTGCAATTGAGAAAATTATTACTTGCTTAAAATAGTCAGTTAAATGTCCATATCTTTCTGTGGCTCTCATTTATTAGATATAAAATGGCGTATTTATTAAAATATCCTTGAAAGCATCATAATATTTTTAAAACATTATAATAAAGGTGATATAACCTGGATATAATTCAATAAAAATTATAAATTTATTATAATCTCTATATTATACATATACAATAACATATATACAGAAAGAGAAAGCTACAGAGAGAAGAAATAAGAACTCTCAAATATAGCTGATAGAAATATAAATTTGTATAGCTTTTAAAAAGTTAAGAAAGAAAATGTTTTGGTATATATTTTTAAAAATGTGTATTTACATGTGAATTCAGCAATTTCATTTTTTTGGAGTAAAGACAAAGACTTATCTCCAATAATATGAAAATGCACATGCAACAGGTTATTCACTGTTTTTTGAAAGCAAGATATTGGGTGAAGCTGTGTTCATAAACATAAGAGATTGATTGAATAAACTATGACAATTATACACTAAAGTCTGTATTTCTTATTTAGAAAAACTGAGGGAAATCTGTTTTACCAAAAGTGGAGAAACAGTCATACAATATTTAGTGGAAAAAACTTGATAGAGTATATAGAGTGTGCTATCATTTGTGTAAAAAAAGAGGAGTAATAGGAAATACACATGTATTTTTTTTTACAAAACAAAACCTAGGAATGATAAATATAAAACTAAAGATAGTGCCCATATTAGTGGGGTGAATAGCACCCCCCAAAATTTATCTCCACTATAAACTTATGAATGTCATCTTATTTGAAAATAAGGTCTTTGTGGATATAGTCAGGTTAAGATGATTATATTGGATTACAGTAGGCCCTAAGTTCTTATTTTTGATGTAACTTTTTAGAGTAGTAGAGGCTCTGTTTTGTTTGTTTGTTTTTAAGGAAAAGAAGACTTAGAGACACGGACACACAGAAGAAAGAAGGCCGTGGAAAGACAAAGGTGAAGATTGGAGTTGTACTTCCACAAGCCCAAGAATGCAGATAATAGCAGGAGTTAGAAGAAACAAGCAAGGATTCTTCCCTGGATTGATTGTTCAAAGGGAGCGTGGCCCTGCTGACACCCTTCTAGGGTGTCAGAACTATGAAATTTCAGACTTCTAGGCTGCAGAACTATGAAAGAATGAATTCCTTTATTTTTAGCCACTCTGCTTCTGTTGTTTTCTGATGGAAGCCCTGGGAAACCAATCTATCTATTTATACATGGAAATGGAAATGGGAGAAAAGGTTGTTAAAGAGTGAGCTTCTCAGACCCCCACCCCTTTTTGGTATTATTTTGACTTTGGGATTCATTTTAATATTTACCATAGTTAACAAAATAAGATGATAAACATTGAGGGAAAAAAAATCTTTAAAATGAAAAACAAACAAACAAATGAACCTAGCAGTATTTCCATTCAACCTAATGGAAAAATGCAACCAAATTTAAGGGTGGAACAAAGAATGAATCCAGATAACTAGAAAACATGTTATCCCAGTATTTTGACTGTTATACCTTCAGTGTAAAGACAAAAAAGACTTTCTAAAAGGTTCTGAAATCTAGTTAGCAAGATTTTTGTATTGGCATGGATGGGTAATTTCAGAACTGCTTTCAGTGTAATCTAAACTGACAAATGAGATTATATATTGTGGACAATGGTAGCAAGGTATTTCAGTCAGAACAGGGAGTATTCTGAAAAGGGGTGGGGGAATAGAATGTCTGTTCTATTCCCCCACCCATATGAAAACGGGTGGGGGAATCGAACAGACATTCTAGTATAAATTGAAATAGGGAGTCAGCTTATGAGATAAATAGATATATACATACCTGTAGAGATGTATGTATGCATATATAGATCTGCATATATTATAGACACATATAAATATATTATATATTCTAGTGCTCCAAGTATCACTTCTCAGAGACAGTTGGAGGTGTTCAAGACTTTTTCCACACACTGTATAGCCAGTTTCATTTGGGTCTCAAAGGACAACATTCATTAGTTGCTACTTACTAAATTTTCCGGGGCATATTTACATAAATTTTACCTGCTTTGAAACAACTTTTTTGATGCTATGTTTTAAAGCATGATAATAAATATTTGCAAAGATAATGATTATAAAGTATTTAAAAAGTGGATGTAATATCATACAAATTGACAGAAAATCATATTCCATGAAAACATTATAGCTAATTAGAGGACAAGGTTTCGTAGATTTCTACTCCCAAAAAGTAATTCATTTTATCCTCCATTTTGATTGGTGCTGATAAAATGTATTGAAAAGAGTTCTTAAAACATGCTGTAACTATAGAATTTTAAAAAAATTTCGGTGGTTTTATTTTCCAAAGTAAAATTTATTTAAATTTATATTCAAAAATTAAGTTTTCTCAAACGATGTCCACTTTGGCAAAATAAACTTTTTTGTTTGTTTGTTTATGACCATTTTGTCTTTCACTTTGAGTCAAATTATTAAGGTGAGTTTTCTTTTCAATTTATTGCAATTATCCCAGTAGACAGCACAGGATGCTGTCGAAGTCTTAGTTTTGAGGGTTAATATTAAATCACTTTTCTTATATTTCTCTTCCTCTTTAGATCAATAATGCAAAAGGTCTAATGTAATGTCAAAGGACTTGCATTCATCAAACTGGAAATAACTTGTGGCTGTTCATTAGGATTATCCTTTCCTCCTTTTAAAAAAATATTATTGAAGGATTTTTATTCAATCAATGAATAATAGAATATTTTATGAACCAAGTTGGAAAATAGACTGTGAGAAATGTTTGGATAATTGGTAAACAGAACAAAACAGAATAAGTCCACAATTATAAAACATAAATTCCTTCCTTGCTAGATTAAAAATTGTATAAAAATAATATTATTCATAACATATATTCTGTAGATTTGGAGGCTCTTATTTATCACCATTTGCCATATATAAGATTTGGGTTTAAAAAAATTTAGTAATTTGAAATTAACTTTTAGTCATATTTAAAATTTTATATTTACTTTTTATTTGCAAGTTGGGTGATAGTGTAGTACTTACAGTCTGAAGATATTTTCTGAAACCTGTATTGAAACATCTAAAAAATATCTTGTGGAGTTTCTTTATATTATCTTTCATATTTATTTTTGTCAATATGTTAACTTCTCATGAATGCTTTGCCTTGTGCTATAATCGTCCAAAAGTTACCCTAATGTTTTCTTAAAAAGTACTCTTTTAAAGAATCTGCCACATTAATAACTTCATATAACATTTAACATGTTATTAAACAACATATTATGAATTTACTGAGGTCACTGAGTTAGGAGATGTTCATTGAAGTAACTTTATTTCATTCAGTTATAGCTGGGATGTTGTAAAAGCAAGAAACAGACAGACTTATAATCACTTAAAGTCACATAAACTGCATAATTTCTTTAATTTATAATGCTATGTGA
This sequence comes from Callithrix jacchus, assembly GCF_049354715.1. Lineage (NCBI taxonomy): Eukaryota > Metazoa > Chordata > Mammalia > Primates > Cebidae > Callithrix > Callithrix jacchus. The sequence goes on from NC_133522.1 coordinate 28,545,380, forward strand.
CTTGAAAATATGCATACTTAAAGAGGCTTTACATCATTATTAATAAAACACAAATTGAAAACACAAATACTATGACAGGCTTTTTGAAATAGCTAATATTAGAAGATGCTGACTACCTCAAGTATTGAAGAGAATAGAGAGAATTGAGTGGAACTAAAACTCTGATACTCTGACATGTATGTAAAATGACACAACCACTTTGGAAAAACAGTTCACTAACTTGTGGTGTTTTGTTTGCTAAGCATATATCAGCCATATATTATAGCCATTCTCCTCCTAGTTATTAACCCAAAGGAATGAAAAGGAAACATAACCATATATCATATATCTATTATTATAACGGAGATATTTGTAATAGTCAAAACCAACCTAAATGTCTATAAATGGGTAAATAAATAACACATTCTGGTGTACCCAAGAAATGGAATATTAGCAACAAAAATGGGTGAATTGCTAATAAAATCAACACCATGGATGAACCTGAAAATGCTTCTGAATAAGAGAAGCCAAGACCCTCCACTCCCCCAAAAAGAGTATATGTTAGGTGATTCCATTTATACAAAACTCAAGAAAAGGCAAACTGTTTTATACTGATAGAAAGTAGGCAATGATTGTTTGGGGATGGAAGGGTAAGGTAGGATGGATGAGAGGCAAATATTACAAAGAGGCATGAGGAAATTTTTGGGGAGGATGACAGGTTCACTATTTTGATGTGGTATTTCACAGTGTTAAAATTATTAAATTTTATCCTTTAAATTTTTACAGTTGCAAAAGGTTTTACAGAAAATATGTTATTTTAAAGCGTCCTTTAAAACAATGTGTTTTCATTTTCTGTGGTCATGTGTCCCATGTTGTGTTCCTTGAACCACAGACTATGCCTCCCTTTCATTGTCTTATTCCATGTCTCAACCACTACAGGCTGCTCTAGTCAAATTCTCAACTTCATTTTCTTCAGGATGGGTCAGGTATCAATTCCCCAAGTCTCCAGCTGCAGGAAACAAGTATTTAAGCTTTTCAAGTGGTATTGTACTTATAGACTTTAAGTAAAGGTCACACATTCTTCACCTTGTTGGAGATTAGAATTTAGGTATTTCTAATTATACCTTTTAAATGTTAGATATGAATGAGTTCTCTAACAGGTTGCCAGCAGCCTACCATGTCTGCTTGGAGTTACATCTTACAAGTCACTTGAAAATGCAACACCTATTATTTTTATATCTCATACAAAAGTGAGTTAGGAAACTTTCCTTTAACAATCTGTTACAGATACACTGACTCAGGAAATATTTATTCAGTATCTGCTGTATTTGAGATACTGTGCCAAGTTCTGTAGAACATATAGAAGTGATCAACATATTATTCCTCAAATACCTTTAATAGAATATAATGTGAAAAACTAGATATGTGGTATAATTCAGAGAGTGACATGTCACAAAAAAAGATACAAATGAAGGGCAATGGTAAATTATAGGCACAAAGGTGTCCTTTATTCTGGATTTTCAAGATTTGGACCAGTTGAGAGAATAAGAAAGAAAGAACATTCCTGGGGAAAGCTTATGTGAGTAAAAGATGAAGTATGATAACTTTATAAGTAAGATAATTCTTTACCACTAGTTATTTCCAATTAGAATAATAATTCAATTTCACAACCTTAGACCTCATGACTTTTATGTTATCCAACTATCTATTAGTATGTTTCTAATACATTCAAATGAACCAATTGAAATATTTATGTGCATATTAAATTCTAAAAATGTAATAAATCACAGAGTTTCATTTACAGTTTATTAGTGAGTAGATTACCTCCTCTGCTTCCTGGCTGCTTTCATATTGATCTGAGATTTAATAGCCAGACAGAAATGATACTTACACATTGTAATTGCCCTTAGTAATGAGTTTTTCTTTTCGTATTCTATGAACAGCATACCAATGTCATATGTTTATTAAAATAATATGCTATGTCATGAAAAGCACACAATTTAGAGATGACAAAACCAAAGAGAAAAAATATTATATAATGAATGTTATATAATACAGTTTTTTTCCTTGATATGACTCTATAAGGATGTTTATAAAATGGGAATATGTAAATCAAACTTGAGTTGTCATGTATTTTAAGGGTAAGATTTTTCTGCTAACAATGGTTAGGTGGGAAAGGCCTGCAATCAGAAACATGCGGCACAGTAAATGATCTCCGAAGGCTCACATATTAAGTTTAATAGAGTTTACTGGAAAAAGAAGAAACTATGAAACTGTGTGTGTATGTGTATGTTTGTTGGTGTTTGCTTTTATCTGTGTACACACATTCTCTTATTCCCAAACAGGAAGCAATGGTCATCATCCTGGATCCTGGCTACTTCTTTGCACGACTCAAAAGTGCCTTCTCTTGGAATGCAGGCTGCACTGTTATTTAAGCTGGACTTTGCTTTCACTATTATTATCTGGCACCTTCTAACAACTTATTTTTCTTTAATTTCAAAGAAGTTCATAGATAAGCAGTAAAATCAAAATTTAGATTTGGTAGCAGCAAAGAGGTGAGTATGATTAACATCCTGACCTATGTAAATGACATGTTTCTTATAGCCTATCTAGAATATTTGCCTCTTGTAATAATTATTTAAAATACATCACTAGGAACTAGGAGGAAAAAGAAGATGGCACAGTAGGAGCAACTCAGGATTGCAGCTCTCAGTGAAGATGCAGAGGGTGAGTGCAAGCCACATTTCCAGATGGATCTTTGTTGCCCACAGAATGGGGAAATTCCCAGGTGTAGGAGAGACACGGGACGCCAGCACCGCTGTTTCAGCTGGTGCGGCTGTTTGGGCCAGTGCCACAGCACAGCTGCACTCCGCACAAAATGCACTGGTCTGGGTGCCCTGTTAAACTGGCAGTCTGAGATTTGGGAGGGCATATTAGCATATCCATCTGATTAAATGGGACTTGGACAGTGAGCCAGACCAGGAGATTTCTGGGAAGTGATGTTTGAGCCGGCACAGTGGGTCACTGCATTGGAAATCATGCAGATCCCAGTGCCCTATCAGCAGGCGACTGAAACACCTGGAAGAGAGTCAACCATTAAACTTAAAAAAAGAAAAGGGCTCTGAGGCAAGAAGCCAGGTGATCAGGCTCAGCAGGTCCCACCCCGACAGGGACAAACAAAACGGCGGTTCAAAACACTTGGGGTTGAGAGTTTCACTATGGGCACAGTTGAACCCAGGACAGTGCAGCTCAGTGAGGGAGGGGCATCTGCCATTACCGAGGCATTCTGCCCCTACTGAGGTACACTCCCATTGCTGATGCAACCCGCAGCCTGCCATTGCCCAGGCAACCCGCCATATCAGAGAGACTCTGCCAACAGGGCGGAGCCCACGGCAACAGGGTGGAGCCCAGGGCAGCATGGCGGAACCCACAGCAGCAGGGCAGAGCATTGGCAGGCAAATAGTGACTAGACTGCCTCCTAGCTGGGTAGGACAGTGCAACGGATACTCATAAAGAAAGCCCTAACTACCTGAGACAGATGATCTGAGGAAAAAAAGGGGTTTTATGAGTTCTGCTGCTGCAGACTTAAATGTACCTGCCTAACAGCCCTGAATGATCAATGGAGCTCACAGCTCAGCACTTGAGCTCCTATAAAGTACAGACCACCTCCTCAAGCAGCTCGCTGACCCTGTATATCCAAAGAGTCACCTCAAAAGGACTGATCAGACTGATAATTGGCAGGCATCATTCTGGGACAAAGATAGCATAAGAAGAAACTGGTAGTATCCCTCACTGTTCTGCAGCTGCTACAGGTGTACCTCAGACAAGCAGGACCTATAGTGGACCTCAGCAGTCATACAGCAGAGGGGCTAGACTGTTAGAAGGAAAACTAAGTAATAGAAATACTTCATCATCAGCAATCTGGGCGTCCACTCAGAGACCCAATCAAAAAGTCAGCAACTACTCAGATGACAGGGGGATAAACCCACAAAGATGAAAAGAAAACAGTGCAAAAAGGAAGAAAACACCCGTAAGCAAAACAACTTGCCTCCTACAAAAAACCAAAACTCCTCACCAGCAAGGGAACAAAGCTGGACGGAGAATGAGTGTGATGAAATGACGGAATCAGACTTCAGAAGGTGGGTAATGAGAAACTTCCGTGAGCTAAAAGAACATGTTCTAAATCAATGCAAAGAAATTAAGAACCTTGAAACAAGATTTGAAAAAAGATTCGAGGAAATGATAACAAGAATAGACAACTTAGAGAGGAATATGAATGACTTGAAGGAACTGAAAAACACAACACAAGAGCTTCACAAATCATGCACAAGTTTCAATGGCCAAACTGACCAAGCAGAAAAAATATCAGAAGTCAAAGATCAACTCAATGAAATAAAATGAGAAACCAAGATTAGAGAAAAAAAGCACAAAAAGGAATGAACAAAGTCTCCAAGAAATATGGGACTATTTGAAGAGACCTAACCTACGTTTGACAGGTGTACCAAAATGTGATGAAGAGAATGAATCCAAGCTGGAAAATACTCTTCAGGATACTATCCAGGAAAATTTCCCCAACTAGCAAGGTAGGCCAATATTCAAGTGAAGGAAATACAGAGGACACCACAAAGATATTCCGCAAGAAGAGCAACCCCAAGGCACATAATCGTCAGATTCGCCAGGGTTGAAATGAAGGAGAAAATACTAAGCGCAGCCAGAGAGAAAGGTTGGGTCACCCACAAAGGGAAGCCCATCAGACTCACAGCAGATCTCTCTGCAGAAACTCTACAAGCAAGAATAGAGTGGGGGCCAATATTCAACATCCTTAAATAAAAGAACTTTCACCTCAAATTTTATATCCAGCCAAACTGAGCTTCATAAGTGAAGGAGAAATAAAATCCTTTGCAAACAAGCAAGTACTCAGAGATTTTGTCACCACCAGGCCTGCTTTACAAGAGCTCCTGAAAGAGGCACTACACACAGAAAGGAATAACCACTACCAGCCATTCCAAAAACATACCAAATGCTTATCAACAAAATGAAGAATTTGCATCAACTAATGGGCAAAACAGCCAGCTAGCATCAAAATGGCAGTATCAAATTCACACATAACAATATTAACCCAAAATGTAAATGGGCTAAATGCACCAATCAAAAGAAACAGACTGGCAAATTGGATAAAAAACCAAAACCCATAGGTGTGCTGTGTCCAGGAAACCCATCTCACATGCAAGGATACACAAAGGCTCAAAATAAAGGGATAGAGGAAGATTTACCAAGCAAATGGAAAGCAAAAAAAAAAAAAAAAAAAAAAAAAAAAAAAAAAAAAAAAAAAAAAGCAGGAGTTGCAATTCTCATCTCTGATAAAATAGACTTTAAAGCAACAAAGATCAAAAGAGACAAAGAAGGTCATTACATAATGGTAAAAGGATCAATAGAACAAGAAGAGGTAATGATCCTAAATATACATGGACCCAATACAGGAGCACTCAGATATATAAGGCAAGTTCTTAATGACTTACAAAGAGACTTAGACTCCCACACAATAATAGTGAGAGACTTTAACACTCCACTGTCAATATTAGACAGATCAACCAGACAGAAAATTAACAAGGATATCCAAGACTTGAACTCAGACCTGGAACAAGCAAACCTGATAGACATTTACAGAACTCTCCACCCCAAATTCACAGAAAATACATTGTTCTCAGCACCACATCACACCTACTCTAAAATTGACCACATAATTGAAAGTAAAGCACCCTTCAGCAAATGCAAAACAACTGACATAATAACTAACAGTCTCTCAGACCATAGTGCAATCAAGCCAAAACTCAGAATTCAGAAACTAACTCAGAATCACACAGCTTCATTGAAACTGAACAACTGGCTCTTGAACGTTGACGGAATAAACAATGAAATGAAGGCAGAAATAAAGAAGTTCTTTGAAACCAATGAGAACGAAGACACAACATGCCAGAATCTCTGGGACACATTTAAAGCAGTCTCCAGAGGAAAATATATAGCAATAAGTGCCCATATGAGAAGAATGGAGAGATCCAAAATTGACACCCTATTGTCAAAATTGAAAGAGCTAGAGGAGCAAGATAAAAAAAAAAAACTCAAAACCCAGCAGAAGACAAGAAATAACTAAAATCAGAGCTGAACTGAAGGAGATAGAGATACAAAAAAACCCTTCAAAAAATCAATAATTCCAAGAGCTGGTTTTTTGAAAAGATCAACAAAATAGACCACTAGCCAGACTGATAAAAAAGAAAAGAGAGAACAGCCAAATAGAAGCAATAAAAAACAATAAAGGGGAAATCACCACAGATTCCACAGAAATTCAATCTATCACCAAAGAATATTACAAACAACTCTATGCACATGAACTAATAAACCTGGAAGAAATTGATAAATTCCTGGACACCTGTGTCCTCCCAAGCCTAAAACAGGAGGAAGCCAAAACTATGAATAGACAATTAACAAGGTCTGAAGTTGAGGCAGCAGTTAAGAGCCTACCACACATAAAAAGCCCAGGTCCAGATTGGTACACAGCCAAATTCTACCAGACACACAAAGAGGAGCTGGTACCATTCCTTCTGAAACTATTCCAAATAATCCAAAGAAAGGGAATCCTCCCCAAATCATTTTATGAGACCAACATCATCCTGATATCAAAACCCGGCAGAGAATCAACAATAAAAGAAAACTTCAGGCCAATATCCATGATGAACATAGATGCAAAAATCTTCAATAAAATACTGGCAAGCCGATTGCAACAGCACATCAAAAAACTTATCCATCATGAACAAGTAGGATTCATTCTGGGGATGCAAGGCTGGTCCAACATACGCAAGTCTATAAACATAATTCACCACATAAACAGAACCAAAAACAAAAACCACATGATTATCTCAATTGACGCAGAGAAGGCATTTGACAAAATTCAACAGCCCTTTATGCTAAAAACCCTCAATAAACTCCGTATTGACGGAACGTATCTCAAAGTAATAAAAGCTATTTACGACAAACCAACAACCAATATCATATTGAATGGGCAAAAACTGGAAGCATTCCCTTTGAAATCCGGCACTAGACAAGGATGCCCTCTTTCATCACTCCTATTCAATATAATACTGGAAGTTCTAGACAGAGCAATCAGGCAAGAAAAGAAATAAAGGGTATTCAAATAGGAAAGGTGGAAGCCAAATTGTGTTTATTTGCAGATGACATGATAGTATACCTAGAAGACCCCATCACCTCAGCCCAAAAACTCCTGAAACTGATAAGCAACTTCAGCAAAGTCTCAGGATATAAAATTAATGTGCAAAAATCACAAGCATTCCTATACACCAATAACAGACTTAAAGAGAGCCAAATCAAGAATTAACTTCCATTCACAATTGCTACAAAAAGAATAAAATACCTTGGAATGCAACTCACAAGGAACGTAAGGGACCTCTTCATGGAGAACTACAAACCACTGCTCAACAAAATAAGAGAGGACACAAACAGATGGAGAAACATTCCATGTTCATGGTTAGGAAGAATGAATATTGTGAAAATGGCGATACTACCCAAAGTAATTTACAGAATCAACGCTATCCCCATCAAGCTACCATTGACTTTCTTTACAGAACTGGAAAAAAACCACCATGATCTTCATATGGACCCAAAAGAGAGCCCACATAGTCAAGTCAATTCTAAGCAAAAAGAACACAGCAGGCGGCATCACACTACCGGAATTCAAACTATACTACAAGGCTACAGTAATCAAAACAGCATGGTACTTGGACCAAAAGAGATACATAGACCAATGGAACAGAACAGATGCATTGGAGGCAACACAACATATCTACAACCATACAATCTTTGATAAACCTGACAAAAACAAGCAATGGGGAAAGGATTCTCTATTTAATAAATGGTGTTGGGAAAACTGGCTAGCCATGTGCAGAAAGCAGAAACTGGACCCCTTCCTGACACCTTACACTAAAATTAACTCCAGATGGATTAAAGACTTAAACATAAGACCTGGCACCATAAAAACCCTAGAAGAAAATCTAGGCAAAACCATTCAGGACATAGGAGTAAGCTAGGATTTCATGAACAAAACACCAAAAGCATTGGCAACAAAAGCCAAAATAGACAAATGAGACCTAATGAAACTCCACAGCTTCTGCATGGCAAAAGAAACTGTCTCTAGAGTGAATCAGCAACCAACAGAATGGGAAAAACGTTTACCCATCTGACAAACGGCTGATATCCAGAATTTACAAAGAACTCAAACAGATTTACAGGAAAAAAATCAAACAGGCCCATTCAAAAATGGGCAAAGGATATGAACAGACACTTTACAAAAGAAGACATACATGAGGCCAACAAACATGAAAAAATGCTCATGATGACTGGTCATTAGAGAGATGCAAATCAAAACCACATTGAGATACCATCTCACGCCAGTTAGAATGGCGATCATTAAAAAATCTGGAGACAACAGATGCTGGAGAGGATGTGGAGAAATAGGAACACTTTTACACTGTTGATGAGAGTATAAATTAGTCCAATCATTGTGGAAGACAGTGTGGCAATTCCTCAAGGCCTTAGAAACAGAAATTCCATTTGACCCAGCAATCCCATTACTGCATATATATCCAAAGGACTATAAATCATTCTACTACAAGGACACATGCACACGAATGTTCATTGCAGCACTGTTTACAATAGCAAAGACCTGGAACCAACCCAAATGCCCATTGATGATAGATTGGACTGGGAAAATGTGGCACATATACACCATGGAATATTATGCAGCAATCAAAAATGGTGAGTTCGTGTCATTTGTAGGGACATGGATGAAACTGGAGAACATCTTTCTCAGCAAACTGACACAAGAACAGAAAATGAAATACCGCATATTCTCACTTATAGGCGGATGATGAAAAATGAAAACACATGGACACAGGGAAGGGAGTACTACACCCTGGGGTCTATTGTGAGGAATAGGGGAGGGACAGTGGCGGGGGGGGGGAGCTGGGGAGGGATAGCCTGGGGAGAAATGCCAAATGTGGGTGAAGGGGAGGAAGGCAGCAAAACACACTGCCATGTGTGTACCTATGCAACTATCTTGCATGTTCTGCACATGTACCCCAAAACCTAAAATGCAATAATAATAAAAAAAATACATCACTAGGGTTGGCATTGCTAAATTAGGCATTGTAACTTCCATTATATTTTAACCAAGTAACAAAATTATAAACCAATTTAAAAAAACTATTGTCATCTACAGTAGTATACAAAATCAACGTATTGTTTTAAATTGTTTAGTAAAATTTTACAATACAATTAGTTGGCATAACAATAATTTTTAAATATCTGATAATTTCAAAGAAAATTATAATTTTCATAGTTTGTTGTTGTTTGAATACACTTTTATATACCTTTCCACTTGAAATAATTATACTTCCTGGCCAGGAATTTTTGCTCATGCCTATAATCCCAGCAGTTTGGGAGACTGAGGTGGGTGGATCACTTAAGGCCAAGTTTCTTTCTTCCATGCTGGATGCTTCCTGCCTGATATGGTTTTGCTGTGTCCCCATTCAAATCTCATTTTGAATTGTAGCTCCCATAATCCCCTTGTGTTATAATAGGGACCCAGTGGAAGATAATTGAGTCATGGGGGAAGTTTCTTCTAGTTTTCTTGTGGTAGTGAATAAGTCTCATGAGATCTAATGGTTTTATTAGGGGAAATTCCTTTTACTTCTCTGTCACTCTTGTTTGCTGCCATGTGAGATGTGCCTTTCACCTTCCACCATGACTGTGAGGTCTCCCCAGTCATATGGAACTGTAAGTCCATTAAACCTCTTTCTTTTGTAAATTTCCCAGTCTGGGGAATGTCTTTACCAGTACTGTGAAAATGGACAAATACATCAGTTCTTCAGCATTTGAACTCTTGTACTTATACCAGTGGTTTGCCAGGAGATCTCAGGCCTTTGGCCACAGAATGAAGGCTGCATTGCCAGCTTCCCTGCTTCCAAAGTTTCGAGATTTGGACTGATCCACCACTGATTCCTTGCACCTCAACTTGCAGACGGCCTAACATGGAGTTTGCCTTTTGAGCGTGTGAGTCATTCTTCTTTAATATACTCACTTTCATTTATACATCTATCCTATTCATTCTGTCCCTCTGGAGAGCCCTGACTAATACACTCTTTAAGGTGTAGTATTTTTAATGAAGTCAACATCTACCATCAGCATAAAATAGACCTACTCATTCTAAACTATGTCTACACAACACTCAAAATTTGATGCTTAACCTTATTGGTGGCATTTCCCCCCAAATTCTTAAGGCCCTCTCTGAGTCTAAACTAACAAAATACTGTTTTTCTTCTAAAAATTATGTAGGTATATAACTTTCTTCAAGGTGGTCCAGATTCTTTAGTGTAATCAATTAGTTGGCACTATAGTAATTACTAAATATCTGATATTTCCAAAGAGAATTTTGTTTTTATAGTTCTTTGTGGTTTAAATACACTTTCATATACTTTAGTTTAGGATACAGTAGGAAATGGTTTTCAAAAATATTTTATATAAAAAATAAGTAAAAATCATGCTATATCCAATCTTCTTACTCTGGGAACATCTTACAGTTTTGCGGCCTTTTTTCTATTAAGTTACGACCTAGGTAAGTGTTAAAAAACCTCAAGTCTGACTGCTTGTGTTCTTGCTCCTTCTCTCTCTGTACAAATAGTTAATTTCATAGGGGCTACCACTTTCCCATATTCTCCCCTTTCCAAGATACATTTACTCTTCCTACTTTCATAGGATAGAGAGAAGTTCTCATTTAGACATGGCTAGTGAGCTACAGAATAACCTGAATTATGAAGAGTGTTTTCTATATATTAACTTAATATTTGCACAATATTATCAGTATATTAATTAACTTATATTTTTATTCAGTTAAAAAAGATATATTGAGCATCTTAGCACTAGCACAAAATTCCAGGCTATAAAGGTAAAATAGTAAATTGGATAGGCTATGTTTTTAGTGAGTTGAGAGTAAGGAGGGAAAGACAAGTAGGTGAATAGAAACTTACAAAAAAATGTGTTGGAAAGATTTTGAAAAAGGAGAAATCTTCAGTGGGGTACAATAGAGTATAGATAACTCACCTTCAGTCCAGGGATGAAAGGGGAGACACCTGGCAACTAGCCAGAAGAGTTTTGACTTCATGTCACAGTTAACAAGGACTGGCTTCATATTGGATGAAGGTAAATGATGCTAATTCAGGAAACCTAGTCTGACGGTAGAAGATAAATGCATTGGAGAGGAGTGTGACAAGGATAAATGATACCGTTAGAGCCCCAAACTATCAATGTTGAAATGAATTGCAAAGAGAACTTTTGGGAGGAAATGCTACCTATAAGGTTAAAAAATAATACTGAAACCTCCATTTATGGCCATGGTGAAATGTCATGATAAAATGTAATCCAATAAGATACTGAGAAGTATTAAATAATTATGGAAGAAATGGAAAGCAATCTTTCTGCTGTTCTACATCAATCAGGTTTCTATAATTGTGTCTAGTTTTAGATGCTGACCTTATTTACGAAAGGGTAAAAAAGAGATGGTCAGGGAAAAGAAACAAAGATAATTAACCTTCTGGCAAATAGCGATATTAAATGAATTAGATTTGTTTAGCTTAGAGAAAGGAAGGACAAGGGTAATCTGATTACAGAAATGAGTCATACATAGAGTAATTAGGAGGGAAATGCAGTTTTCTGTGTCCACAGAGGACTAAACAAGAGAAAATTGACTGTAATAAAGCAGTAATTGTATTTCTAGATATAATTTTCTTTTTTTTACAGCAACACTTTTCAAATGCTACTACGAATCAGCTAATGCTCTATAGCTTGCCATGTTTGCGTAGGTTGCCACAGGACTGGCTCTTGAGTCTCCATTAGTATCTTTGCTGACTGCTTACTCATGTGGTTAGGGATTTAAGACTAGATGTGCTCGTGGATTTGTGATTTAAACACATTTGCAACAGTTTCTTAATTTGATTTCATAGACTTGCTCTGACAAGTGATTGAAAACACTGTAAGTCTGCTCTTTTAAGTCAATAGCCTCCCTCTAAAGTGTGGTTTAAGCTTGGGAATAAAAGAAAAGAGATCTACAAGTTGCTTTGCTGGTTTTTATCTTACTATGAAAAAATAAAAATCAACTCCTTATAAATATATCATTAATCAAGAGATTTTTAAATATATTTTAAGTAATTTTATAACTCATTTTAGGATTTTTACCTGTTTTAGTTATGCAGAAAAATTTGAAGTTACTACAAAAATTAAATGGACATTTCTAAGTGAATCTAGAAAGTTCAAGATGACTGAGTTTATCCTTTTTTACATATATATAGAAACTTCAGGTGAATTGAAACTTTCTATAACTCCTTTCTATAAACTTCTTTAAGTTGACTGTCCACAAACTGTGTTTGTAATCATGGGTTAATGGAAGGAGCTTAAACTCTACCTACAAGAGTGAGGAATGTCAATGTATTTGAGAACATAAATTGAATCCACCACGGTACTATATGTACATATATTTATGAAAAATTTTACACTGTGCTAACAAAAACCTATTTCTTACATGCCCCTTTAATTTTTAAATATATAAATGTCCATTTCATTGAACAAGTCATATGTGTCCAGGAATAAAAATCAAAAAGTTTATAGTAGCAAAAATGGCGGAGAAGGTTGAGCTTTGAGTGTGATGTATTGTAAACTGTGAGAAAGATTGCATAGCAGAGGAAGATCAGAAGGTGGAATAACAACATTGGAAGGTAACAGGTTGCTAACAAATTTGTTTGGCTTGCTTGTTTGCTTCTTATTATTACTTGCTATAATAAGTAAGGATGCTAGAATCACATGTGTTTAAGAATTGTAAGTTAAGTAGTCTCAGTGGTAAGCTGATGTGAGCCCAAAATTAGGAGTTACCCTAACATTTTAATAGAGAAGTTGAGAGATATTGTCATCTTATCTCCATGGGTTGGCAATGTATTGCAGATGACAAAGAAACATGGGTTAATGGAGACAGATGTTTTGGAGGTGGAACTCCAAGCTTCATGGACTTACTCGATGTGGGAGGTGCCATGTTCTAATATTGAAATCATGGCCTTGTCTTTTTCTTAAGAAGTTTTGTCTAAGGGCCAAATGCTTACAACCTTGTAAATTATAATTACTCTTGATTATTAGATAGTTCCAACATTTTAATAGAAATTCAATTTGTATCTTTAAGGTATTAAAAATGTTCACCCTACGTACATGTTAGTTCAATTGTTGACCTTCCTTTGAACATGATAAATAAAACTGCCTGGACTGCTTTGTATTTGGATTTGCCATGAGTTAGCTCACTTTATTATCTGCGCTCAAAATTGAGGATGATTATATTAAGAGCTCTTAATCTTTTCATTATCTTACATTTATTTGAATACCCTACTTGACTACCTCATCTTTAATTGAAGTATCAGTTGAGCCTGGGCATTAAAAACAGAGCTCTTGTATATTTTTCTATTTAAAACATTATTTTGAGATTGGCAGTTTTTTATTTCTTTATTTTTCATTTTTTTTCTTTTACTTTTTACTTGCTGTATCTAAGGAAGAAAAACAGTAAATTTAGTAAAATTCCACAATTGCTCAATAGACCATATTTTCCCTAAAGTTTTCTTTCCTAGAATCCTCAACACCAAAATCATGCTCTTGGAAAAAAATGTAAGAAAGTATTTTCCAACTGAAAAATTGAAAACCTAAATTAAATATTATATGTTTTAGTATATTAGTATTTTACTAATATTTCTGAAAGTTTTAATATTTATAAACTACAATATAAGCCCTGTTTTATTCTTGTCATTTAAAAATATATTTGAAAATTTAAGTATTTTATTTTTCTCATTCAAAAATAACAGTAAATATGTTAATGCTAACTGGGAAATGTCAAGAATTAATCTTTGGTGAACGTGGTGTAAAATGTGACAGCATGATTTATTACTCTTGTGGCTATTTCTTAGGATTTTTCAATATATTACTAAGCTTTAAATAATAAAGTCAATTTATTAGAACTACTGAGCTTTAAGTTGACTACAAAACTTAGCTAATTTTCTTATAAAATTTATATTTTAAAACCATAAATATGAATACATATTTTAAAATATGCAATACTATTTAATTGTAATTATATATATAGTACATTCCAACAATAATATTTTAATATCTTAGAGACACAACTGCATTATTCTAAAAATGCTTCCATTTTTCATTAATCAGGAGCAATATCATACATATTGATGTAAGCATTTGTACAGAAAGTATTCACTATTTAATAATGTATAGTGCAAATTATGTACTGTTTTTGTGTTAAATATACCAATTTAACTATTATATAAACAGAAGCTTTTAGATTGATAATCAGTAACAGTCCATTTAGTTATAAATATGATTTAACCGAGACCTCAGAACATTGTTTTTATTTTTGTTATTTTGTTCTTCACATCATATTTGAGGGCCTTATTTGCATATTAATGCAATATAAAATTAATCTAATTTTACCACATGTTGTATGAAAAACTAGCTAAAACATTCTCCCAATTTTTCTTTTTAAAATGGTCTTTTGGCATCAATGCAATCATTTTATGTTTCTGCATGGTACTGGTCTGTGTAATGGATTTTAAATATTTATCAAATTAATCAATTGCTTGAATAAACAAATTCCATTAGTAGCTTGAGATTTATGTGAATAACATATGTAGATTTATGAGCTTTCATTGTCAAATCGTTTTACTCATGAACCTCTATTTCTAAAATTTGTGAGCACATACAAAGTTATTATGCTCTAACTAAGAAACTAAATGCTCCTTCATTGCTTGTTTGCTTGTGTTTGCTTGTTTGCTTGTGACCAATATTGTCAACTAATGGCTCTTTGCAGGGATATTTTTCAGCTGTTTGTTCATGTTATAAAACTTGCTTTTGTTAAAATAAAATAATACTACCTAGAAATTCACTAAACCTGAAACAGGAATGTTGCATGCATGATAGCTTGTTTAAGGGAAAAAGAAAGTAAGATTGTCACTTGTTTTTCTTTAGGGTATATTTTAAACACTGTGGCACAACCCTCCATCTGTCTTAAGATGAAGTGAGAACATCAGTATTTATCCATATATTCAATATTATAAAAATAATTTTTCTCTGCATTTAAATATTATCCAGTGTAATGTTTTCTTCTTACACCCCAGTGGATCATCTTGATACAGACACCTCACTTTGGAGACAAGTAATTTGAAGAGTTCACAGGACAGCTCTGCCTCAGAAAACCAGGGGTATAATTATGGTGTCTAGAGTCTTTCAAACCATCTCAAGAGTATAGCTAGTAAATCCGATTTTGGTAATTAGGAAGTTGTCTGACTCCAGACTTGCAACAGACATGGAATATTATATTCTGCCTCTACCTATAAATAGAATATGACAAAGTAGTTCCAAACTTCTGGACATCAAATTATCCAATAATTGATTATGTATAACACTCAAATAAGTAAACAATTTTGTCACTTTCCTTTGAAAAGAAGACTATGCACAACATGATAAATATTATTTCAGCGTAGTTTAGCTTAAGTGTCTGGATGAGTCAAAATGCTTTCAGTATATATATGGACTATTAATTTCCTCAACAAATATTTCATAAATATCTGGTACTCTTCTAATAATAGAAAGTGGGAAAAAAGAAAATCCATCCTGATCTAACAAAGTACTCAGTTATGAAGGATAAAAGTCAAGTAGCAGAGAGAAAAGGCCAGTGTGTTATTTTTCTGCAGGGTGAACTGGGATAGCTTCTTTAATAAGATGCTATTTGAACAGATCAGAAGAGAGGGAATCAAGACAAGAAAAAGGGCGTCCTAGTGGGGCCTATAAATAAAGACCATGGCACCTGCAATATGATAGTTGAGACAATGGTGGCTAAAAGCAAGTCAGTAACTGAAGGTCAAGAATATTGATTAGATTTTGACTATATTTTGAAATCATGACAGTAGGTGTTAAGAGTATGTATTCTGGACCGGCACTACTTTGCCCAAAATTGCCTGTTTCTTCCTACATAGCAGGGCACTACTTAAACTTTCTGTGATAACTTATCTGTATAAAACAGGTTGCTGTGTTACCTACCTTAGCTAGTTGTGAAAATTTCTTCTTTCTGTATGTGTGTGTCTGTGTACTAGCTAGAACACTGACACACTGTAAGCACTGTTAGCTTTTGCAATTACTATGGGAGGAGAGAAAAAGACACGAGTTCAGGAAGACCCCAGGGTTTTGGTATAACCCATATAGGAAGAGTAGGATTGCTATTTACTGAAGTTGGGACAACTGAAAATGAAGTAAGTTCAGGGGTGACTGAAAATCAGGGTGAAGATTCAAACATGCTAACTGCGATGACTCAGAGGCAACAAAATGAATGCTTTTCATAGGAACATCTCAGATGAGAGATTCAGCCTGAGGCAAAGAAGAGAAGCTTTCAACATTTGTTGATTTCTTAAGGCTATGAAAATGGATAGGATCACCAAAAATGTCATAAATAGAGCAAAGATAACTCAAAGCTCAGCTCTGGACATGAAAATTTTAGAAGAAGAAGCAACAAAAGTGACTGAAAGGTGAAATGAGAAAAAAATATTAAGGCGTAAGTCTTGGTTACCAAAAAGTAAAAACTTGGTTCCATGTGAATGAGTGATCATCTATGCCAGTTGCTTCATATAACTCAAGTAAGAGGAAAGAAAAAGAAATCTGGTAGATTTAACAACCAAACCTCATTGAGAACTTTACCTGTAATTGGTGTATTACCAGACATGATGGAGTTCAAGGGAGAATGGAAGAAAAATTGGATTCAATCAATAAAGACTCAGGAAAGTTTTCCTCCAAGGAGCAGAGACCAATATTGCTGGTGACAGCTGAGAGACTATGCAGTCAAAAATGTTTTAAAATTTATTGAGCACTAAGTTATTTGAACTGTTAACCAATTCACATAACAGAAAGTTTAAAAATGTATACAACAAATCATTTGAGAGAGGATAATTTCATTGTACAAGTTTAGGATTTGGCCTTTGGCCTTGGTGTTATACACATAAGACAAATTTTAAACCAGCTTGTAAATCAGAGAGTAGAACAGCAGAGATAATTAGATAGCTCATGAAAATGTATTGTATTTTACTTCTGATTCATTGTCCTTTTCAAGTTTACAAAAATCTTGTTTTAGAAAAAAGGCTAAGGTATGATATAGTCCTTGAGATTAGAACTATAGAGTAAATATACCAGGAACATTGAGTAAGATCTTTGAACAGAAGGTAAATTGAGGTTGCTAGGCATGAGTTAAAAGTGAGATCAGTCACTGTGGGGGTGTGTGTTTTGCTTCCACTACTTTGAGTTGCTCAGATGCAGGCATAAAACAGGTAAAGAGATTGACTTATTTAAATTTGGGTTTTTATTTTAAAGGTGGCAAAATGCAGAAGGAAAAATGACAAGGGGATTGCAAATACATGCAACAGAATGATTATAACAATACCTCATAGAAACAAAAGCAGGTAAAGAGGAGGATAAAGGCCTAATGGAGGTGACAAAGAGCAGCAGGTCAAAGGATTGAAGAAGGTTCAGGTAGGAAAAAAAATGTTATTGAAATTCTCAAGTAGTAAAGAATTTGAGAAAAAGATGAGAAATGATGGCTGGAGAGTGTGAAGGTTCGAGCTGATAATAAGGAAGAAAAGTAGTTGCTGGAAAGCGCAAAAACTAGAGCATGACCACAAAGTCAATAACTGAAGGACCAGATCACTAGAAGTGAAGCATTTTCAGAACCCTAAGGTTAGAGAATTAAAAGGACCTTTCATGTTAATAGTAAATCAACAAAAAATTTGCAGAAATTCTATTGGGAAGATAGTCTAACATTGCTACATCTTTACAGCAAACATCTGGGAAGTAAAGTCAGAGTCATTCTGTTGGGTTATTGTCTCATAATTCAACAAAATAATGAGAAGAGATTTTATGATTTGGCATCAGAAAAATTCAAGATGCTTAAGGTTATCTCTGGGGCACATATTATAAGTGGCTAAGACAAAACATTTCATCAGAGAAATATTAGTGTGGAATATAAATGAAAAATTCCTGTAAATGGTTACTTTATTAACAATAATACTTTAATTATTTTTCCTCTCTATAGCAGCTGACAGTTTGTAGAGCATTTTGTTTGACCCTTATGACATTTGTGTGAAGAATTTGGGGACAGGGTTATGCTCCTGGGGAAAAATATGAGGACTTGAGATATTAACCAGTCCTGACTGATAACCATTAAGTAAGTGGCAAGCCCCAAAATATTATATAGGTTTGCCGAGTAAATGTATTGCTCTTTTCTCTAAAACAGTATCCCTGTTGCTCTTTTCTCTAAAACAGTACCCCTATTTTATTTTTATTTTCAATATTTATTTTTATTTTATAGCATGTTTACTACAGGTGAGTAGAGTTTTGTTTGAATAAACGTAAATAGGACATGAGAAATACCTATCACATGAAAAACAATTATAAGATTCTGTTTATTTCATAAAGATTTCATTAGAAGGTAGAATAAATTTTGGCACATATATATGGAAATGTATATACATATGTGAAAAATACCTATACATGAAAAATAGATCTGGACCCTCAATTAAAGGGGATATTTATGAAGTGAAAATAATTTTTGAAATTGAATAATATTCAGAGAGTTTAAATAGCAGATGATTTTTTGAATTATAGTATTTTTATTAAAGTATTATATGACACAGAACAATATGCTGAAGAAGAGTATTAGTAAATATTTCAAAACATTTTTAATTGTTTGCCTCAGAAAAAATATTTTCAAGTTCATCCTCTTCCAACATGCTTAACTGTTCCTACTATTTATTTAATTTGCGTCAGAGTAACTTGGGCACTTTCTATCATGTGGTCAACTTGCTGAATCTATTGAAACTTCAGATCCCTCACCTGTAAAATAGAGATAACAGTGCAGCTCCCAGGACAGTGATGAAAAGTGAAGGAGGGAATGCATGAAATGTTCTGAGCACTATGCCTTTGCCATTGCAAGCACTTGATCAGTGGTAGTTGCTGTTGTTATACTTACTACATTTTTATAATTTATGCCCCTTTCAATGTTACAAAATATATAATATTCTGATATTGTAACTCATTTTTAATGATCAAAGCACATGCCTGTGTATAAAATATTCCTCAGTGATTTACAACTATTTTCCTGTCTCTTGGACAGGTAATTTGATATCATACTGTAGAATTGTTTTTAAATGCTTGCTCTAGTGTATTTCACATATATAGATTTTTTTCTCCTCTTTATATTGCAAATACGTTTTCTCTCTAAAATTAACTTTAGGCCTCCTTTTCGTTCCTTTGGTTAGAAACAAATAAAGATAAAAGTAAGTTCTGAAAGAATGCATGTTGTTCCTGTATGTACTCCAAGTTATAAAGAATATTATACATATGGAGGGAAAAAAGAGGGAAAATGAGATGGTGAAAATAAATTCTAATTCATCAAAAACTCAATAAATATAAATACGAATATATTTCCTAGGTAACAAAAAAGTTGGAAGTTTCGATTTTTCTGTTGTGTTTTCTCAGAAGCAGCCCATGAGAAAGAATTTGAGTACATGTAATTTATTTGCTGTTTGCATGAACACAAGTAGGAAAGTGTGAAATGAGAAAGAAGCCAATACAAATATGCATTTAATTGCTTTTGTATATGTCAAGTTAATTCTGAAGGAAACGTTTGGGAAACTATGCAAAACGTGCTTATCAGAATTTACACCTAAAGAGCCGAGGGGGTTGGAGTACAGAGACAACAGACATCCGCTCTGCAAACTCAATCACTGAGGATTTTTTTTGAAGTTGGGTTTGGAGACATGGGTATTTCATTCCCCGTACCCAGCAAAGAAACTTTCAGTTTTCACTAATATGTTATAGTGGACATTCAGTGTCTTCTGATGCTGAATTTGCTACATTATCTACCGTGTGTGTGTGTGTGTGTGTGTGTGTGTGTGTGTGTGTGTGTGTGTATCTAAAAGGGTGTAGTTATATGTCATTCACAGTAGAGGCAAACAACACACCCAGAGGATAATACGACCAAAATTTAAAAATAAAGATGGAATATATACAAAAAAAAAATTACCAAGCAGTTAAAATAGCTAAATAGCAAGCAAAGCAAACAAAATGCTAGTAATAAAGAGTATTAACATATATGGAACTGAGAATTCAATATGCCAGATTTTAAAAACATTCCAAATTTCATGGATCTAATACTATAGTTTCAAAATATGTAAAGAAAGACAAAAATGCAAGTTGTTGGAAAATCCACCATCTTATTGGGTAGTTTTAGCATACCTTACACAGTAATTGATTAAAAAGTAGACAAACTTAGTGGAGCTGTAGAAAAAGTAAAGACATTATAAGTAAAATTCAGCTAATAACCACTATAACTGTAAAGATGCCAATATGTATTATATTTATATATTACTACATTTATATACATATACCTATCTGCCTATGTCTCAATTTAAAATTTTTATTCTAAAAAAATTAAATTAAGTTATTAAATTAAAAGATAAAATGGATAAAAGGGTAAGAATATTGCCATTTTTGGTGAGTCTATTTGTTATAAAAAATATAAACACTAACAATGGATATACAACATAAAACAACAAAGAATAAAAATTAACAGAGCAAGTCTTTGCAGCATTAAATTGTTAAAATTAGAATTAACAGAAACTATTTCATACACTTTTTAATGGTGGATAAAACTTCTGAATCAATGAAAACTCATATGATATTTAAACCCAGGTTATCATATCTGAGTCTAATCCCAAACAGTTACAGTTGATGTCAACTGAAATTACAGGCAAAAATATTATGGAACATTGGCCTGGAATACAGTGGATCTGATTCAATCTGGCAACTACCAGGATTTTATCAGCAGAATTGTCTCTTGTTCTGGAAAAGAAAGCATATTCTCATTTTATTCATTAGCATCTCTGGAATGGTTTCATGAGCATGATTATGCAAACATGATCTGGATCCAAATGATAGAATGCACAGGCCTGTGTTTCAAGAAATAGATGGTCTCAGATTTTGCCAGTGTTGTAGGTTAAGAATTTTGATACTAAAGCCATGTCTTTATTAAGATATATATTTTTGAAGAAAATATTTATTCTAGGGTAACAAGAAAATGTTTCTAAGCAGATTAAATTTCATCATTGATGTAATATTAAAAGAGGAGTACTTATATATCCATGAAATGAATTTACAAGGGATTTTTTCAGAGCATACAATCAGCATAATTAAGATACTATCTGTAAATTAGGATTTGAGACACAAAATCCTAAGGATTTTGGGCTACAAAATAGTTTGAAATACAAAATGAGTGAGAAGCGGAATGGAAATGAAAGTAAATGAAGCAACATATAAAGCAAGTAATTTGTAATGGTAAAAATATTAATGTGTTTTACTACTGTTACTCAGCTAAAAAAAATTTTAATGTATCTTTAACAAAATCAAAGTAAAATTTACAATGAACAGAAGCAAAAACAACACTCTTATGTTATACTTGAAAGGTCATCCTTGCATTTAGTAATGAGCAATTTTCAATTTTCTCTACATGAATTAAAGAAAAAAATGTAATTATATTTTTTAAATTATTGGTGGTAGAAATTATGTGATTTCTCTATATGTTTGAGAAAATAATATAATTATTTTATATTTATTACATACTTGATATAATTTATGATTGTGTTACATATTAAATTAACATGATTCTATAGACAATATTATTTAGAAATTTTATTGTCAATTTCTGTTTAATTACCATATAATCATGCAGCTTGATAATCATGAAGGTCATTCGTGTACAGTTAAGAGTGATTGTCAATTTTAAAACTTACCCCATATACATTAAAAAATATGTGAATATACAATTTGAAACAAAACAAGGAAATATTTTACTCTACAGTTGTATACAATTTGGTGTAAAATTACCTTTTGAGTGAAAGATATTTTTTCTCACCATATTAATTTCACAAAGTACTAGTAACCATATGGAAATCAATTTTTTTCTTCTTATAGAGACAAGGTCTTACTCTGTTGCCCAGGCTGGAGTGCAGTGGTACAATCATGGTTCACTGCAGCCTCTACCTTTTAAACCTAAGTAATCCTCTAACCTCAACCTACAGAGTAGCTGGAAATGCAGGTATGTGCCATAACTCCTGGCTAATTTTTAATTATTATTCTTTGTAGAAATGGAGTCTCACTATGTTGCCCAGGCTGGTCTTGAACTTGTGCTGTCAAGCAATCCTCTCCCTTCAGCCTCCCAAAGTGCTGGGATTACATGTATGAGTCACTCCCACTAGGAAATTTTAATTTATTTATCTTAGTTGCAAAGTTAACTAAACACGTACACAATACACATTAAAGTTATATAAGAAGTAATTTAACTTTATCCAGTAGATATGAGAGGCCACCTTCCATGTTGGGGTAATAAAAGTCAACCACTGTTTTCCTTAGAAATGACTGCCTGAGGTAAATTTTACTGTGTGTGGTTACATTTGGATAAAGTTTATTTACTATACTGTATATCAGAACTCATTGAATAGTGGACCATCTCCATTGGTAAGATGCTTTCACCTGTAAGAAGCAAGTCCCAAAATCAAAGTGACATAAACATTAAAATATATATTGTATAATAGTAACTTTGAGTTAGGCAGTTCAGTGGCTCATAGCATCTTTTCATATTTTGCTCTAACACCCTGAGAGTATTGGTTAACTTCCCTCATTTTCACAGGATGATTACAGCACTTCCAGAAATCACATCGCATACCAACAGCCAAGTCAGTAAAGAGATCATGATCTCTGTTTCTTATCTTCTCACCACTACTGACTTGCCTTCATATCTCACTGCCTAGCATTCTGTCATGTGTCAATCACAGGAATTTATTCCTGTGCCAACCACGATGGTATCACTCTGGCACCACTATGGGACCATTATGAGTTGTTCCTCCACTCAAGATTTACAAAATCACATTGATTCTGAATGTTGATAGTGAATTCACAAGGATACTTGTGAAATAGCCTAATTTTTAGGCTATCGACATAGAGAAAGGAATGTTGAACTGCTTAGAGACTGTCAACTTGGAGCATATGCTTTCCTAGAATAAAGGGGAAAAAAAAGTAAAAAAAAAATTTAACAATGGTATAACCTGATATGAAGATTTTGCTTCAGCAAATCATATTGTATATGTAAACTGTATAGTAGACAGAATCATGCAGTCGCAAGATCCAAACCTGGATGACTTTTCCTTTCTCATGACCTACTAAAAAATCTGCCTACCCTTGGTGTAAACCTGTACACAATGTCCTAATAGTTGATCTCTGTTACTCTTTCTCACCCATTGTTAATGAGTCCTTACTAATGGTTTCCAAGACAGAGAAGCTAATAATATAATCACCATTGTGACATAATTTTTATGGCTTTCATAAGGAAAAAGTAAACAATTGCATAGAATTATGGAATTCAGTTACTTATTCTTTGCATTGCTAGCCAGATTATTAGATACAAAAGTATCTAATAAGTAGTCATGAGACTAATCCTAGCTGGTTCTAATAATTTCAAATATGACAGGTTATTGTCAAGTAGAATTCTTAGAAATTATTTCCTCAAATTAAAAATGTAGCTGTACATTCTGGCAAGAAACACATATTCCGGTAAAGTGAGCCTATTCACTGTTAGAACCAGAATCCTACACAATACAGGAATGTGTAGATGCACATCTTAGGATCATCAATTGCTTAGTATTCTTCACATTAGGGAAGATTGGTAACTTAATCATGTTTGCCAATTAAAATTCGAAAATTGCTCAGGGTGAGGGGAGGTTAGAGACAAGCCTGCCTTCACAGGTTTCTGGAGCCATAAGGGACAGAATTTGTATGGCATAAAACCCTAAGCCTAGAATTTAATTTGCAATGATCACCTGTAGTTAATCCCTGTAGAAGCTAAGCAGACACACTTTCAAGCTCTGCCTGTAGGAAAGCAAGACATCTGTCATTATTTTGTTATAAGGTAAGAGGGTTGAGGGCTCGAGACAGAGCAGAGAACATTTAATTGAAGATAATACACTTCAGAATTAAAAGTATGTCTAGTGACAATATTTGGATATTTTTATTCACAATTAAGCTGATTTGAAGCAATTACTCAAGATGACTGCTAAGACTCCTTTAATACATGTTATTTTAAAAGAATTTTGAATTTACAGAAAGACAGCAAGGTGAGTAGAAAGGGTTCCCATGTACTCAGCTCCCAGTCTCCACTGTCATTAACATTGTGCATTAACAAGATCATTTGTCATAATTAATCAAATATTATTAATTTTCTTATCAGCTACAGTCAATAGTATGTTCACATGTTTATCGTTTTTAATCTCTTGCTCTTTCTTCTGTTCTCATATCCCATTTTCCCCACTACACTTAATGACCTATCTCCTTAGGCACCTCTGGAAGATGAGTGTGTCTCAGACTTGTTTTTGATATTCTTGACAGTTTTGAGGAGTACTGCTCAGATATTTTGTAAATTCTCCATCAATTTAGATCCATCTGCTGTTTTTCTTATGATTAGATCAGGATTTTTGAGAAAAAAATCACAAAGTTAAAGTGCCATATTTCACATCATATCGCCAACATGACATCATTTTTATGCTATCCTTGATCACCTGGCTGAGGCAGTGATGGTAAAATCACTTTCTCTTCCTCTTTTTTTATACCATACCTTTTAGAGGTAAGTCACTATGCACAGCCCACTCTTTTAAGTCATTCAAGTTAATTATATTAGCAAGGAAACCAACAGCTTGATATGCAGAGCCTTTGATTGTACAATTAATAAGCAATGCTCAGGATACTAAACCTGCATTCACCCCCAAAGAAGATATTCTTCAATATCCTCTTACTCTAACCAGGGAAAATTACTATATAAGTAAAGTTTCCCAAGGGCACAGCCAAAATGCATTCAGGAGGATGAACAGGGGAATTACTTCTGAGGGGCAGAGTCCTGGCCAGTGACATTTGTTAAATACGTTGAATAAGGTCTACTGTTTCTTCTTCCTCCTTTTTTCAAATGAGATCTATTGTTGTTATTCTATTCCTAATTCAATGTTTTTTGACATGGGGAGTGTCAACCTGTCTTGTAGTTATCTAAACTAAATGTTCATATTGGAATTTGCTGTAGGTTATCCACTGTACATTAATGTTTAATTACATTGTAATTTTGTTTTAGTTTGTTTATTTTGTGCTGGAGATGGGAAGAGTTTGTATCATTTGTGAGGAGCGAGTGAATGCATATTTGGCCACAGAAATAAATGCAAAAATAAAGGCCATGATCACCATGTTCTTTCATAGTAACAGAATTTTTATTCTGGACACAGTACTGTGGAGAAAAAAACTCACATTCCCTTCACTCCTAAGGAATTAAGTGTGTTTATGGAACTAAATTATCTTCAAAGTGAGTCATACACTGGTGGGCATGTAAATTATTACAGCCACACAAAAAATCAGTAGAGAAATTTCTCAAAGAAATGAAATAGAACTACCATGTGATCCAACAATCCTCCTCGTGGTTATACATCCAAAAGAAATGACACTGGTATGTTGAAGAGACGTCTACATTCTCATGTCTTTTATCGCATTATTCACAGGAGCCAAGATATGAAAGCCAAGTGTTCATCAATGGATGAAATAACTTAGAAAATGTGGTGCATATTCACAATGGAATAGTATTCAGCCTTAGAAAAGAAAGGAAATCCTCTCATTTGCAAGAATCAAGATGAATCTGAGGACACGATGTTAAGTGAAATAAGCCAGGCACAGAAAGAACAATTTTGCATGGTCTCACTTACATTTGAAAGATTAAAAATTTGAACTCATGAAAGCAGAGTTAGAAGAGTGGTTGGGAGAGGCTGAGGATGGGGTGGGTTATGGGTATATTTCTAAAAGAATACAAAATTCCCATTGGATAGGAAGAATAAGTTTAAGAGATCTATTGTAAAACATGCTTACTCTAGTTAGTAATAATATATTGCATCTTGAAGATGACAAAGGGAGAATTTGTGTTCTCACCACAAAAAAATAGATATATGAGATAACGCATGTGTTAACTAGATTAATTGAGCAATTCTGTAATTTATATATTTTTAAAACATAATGTACTACATAATAAATATTTTCAAATAAATAAAGGGTTAACACATATAACAAGAGTTAAAAAATCAGCATGATGATTCTAATCAAAATTACATTGGTGAAAGAAGATGGGCCTGAACCAAGCCTTGCTATATAATTAATTGGTTTATATTTAATATATATATATAAAATCTAAATACTTAGCAAAAATATTCCCAATCTCACAAATACAATATTTCCTATACCCCACCTATGCACCAGAACCAGAAATATCTAATTTAGTTGGTTCAGAGTCCTTGTTCATTGGTGACACTGGTACATAACATAAACAAGATGATTAGCTGCATGGCTATATCTGCTTCATTCTACTTCATTAGGTGAGAACTGTATAACCCCAGCCAAAACAGCCATCACAACTTTTTTTAAAATCTCCTTTCAAAGTAGGAAACCAGGCTCACATTCTGATTTCAAAACATCAGGAATGCACTTCATTTCAGGGAAGACTTTAATATTTATTACTCCCAAAGACACATCATTTTCTTCTTTCTGTACTTGTTTTCTGACTGTGAAACTAGCAGTATTTAAACCTGTTTATTACTTTGTGTTTATGATCTTTTTGGTCCTAGATGACATGTGTTGAAGCTTAGAATTTTCTAATTATCATTATGCACTTAGCGTAGGGCAGAAAGGTGGTGGATCTCAAATAATAACCCTGGATTCATTGTTTAGTGATTGATATATTTGTTCCCTGTTAGAATTATTTGTATGTATAGATATAGACATAAGTAAATGAATATATTGGTTTGCTATGGAGAGAAAATACTTAATAAGCAAAATGTGTATTGCTTTGTTTTCTTTTATAGATAGGTGAAACATTTACTTTTGGCAAGTCTGCTACTTAATCCTGTGCATTAGATGATAAATGAGACATAGCTCCCATAATGAATAAGTTGTTAATTACAGAGATGTATAGATTAAAGAGAATATATTGTATTTGGCAATGTAATAACTATAATAAATATTTAAAGTAATGCACTACATATTTTAATTGTGCCAGAAATTTTTTTACAGTGCTGAAGCAATTATATGTAGGTAACTCAAATTAGGTCATCTGGGTCATCACCTTGACATGCAGGGTATTCTCTGTAGTATATTCTTAGAACATTTTCCAGTTGTAAATGATGTAAGCTTTAGTTCTTCATAAATGACTTCATAGCCAATGTAAAGTTCCTTTTTTTAAATAGTGCTTAAGATGAGACAAGTAATATTATAGAAATGTGCAGATTGTAGTTCTGTCTTTTATTATAAGAAGGGGTGAGTGCACACAAATAACGGTGCACAGATCAGCAAAATAGTTTATGGCTATCAGCATACAATCAGATTTGGAAGTATGTCATCTTAAGATTAGCCTTAAGATCATCTTCCATAGCAAGGGAAGAGAAAGCCTTCTCTCTACTCTCTGATGGTTTGACAATTGATTCAGCAAAATAAACTGACAATGGTGAACTCAAAGGCATCTGAAATAGGTTTCTATCAATTTAGAAGCTTTATTTTGCCAAGGTTAAGGACACACAGGTGACCCAGCCGCATGAGGTCCTGAGGACATATGACCCAAGGTGGTTGGGGTACAGCTTACGTTTATACTTTTCAGGTAGGTATAATACATCAATCAATATTTGTAAGATATTTATTGGTTTGATCCAGAAAGGTGGGACAACTCAAAGAGGGGGCATCCAGGTTATAGATAGACTTAGAAATGTTCTGAAAGACAGTTTTTTGAGTTAAGTTATTTTCTAAAGACATGGAATCGATAGAAAGGAATGTCTGGGTAATGATGATAAAGAGTTCTGGAGACCAAAGTTTTATCACACAGATGAAGCCTCCAGGCTTCACAGAGCATAGACTGTAAATTTTTCTTATCATATTTAACTTCTGTGGTGACATTAGTGCTGGTTGACTTTTCCTGAATTACACAAAGGAGGTGGGTATAATAAGGCGTGTCCAAGCACCCTTCCTATCATGGCTTGAACTGGATTCAAGTCAACTTTGGAATGTCTTCGGACAAGAGGAGGGTTCCATTCAGATGGTCGAAGGGCCATTGAATTTTATGTTTGGTTTACACAGTAGACAGATCAACAGGAGAAAAATCCATGCATAAGAGTTCCACAAAGTGTGAGACTCAAAGAAAGGTCAGAGGATTGAAGTTTATACATTATCTTTAGCTATAGAATGGAATAGGGTCCCAGCAATTTGGGAGGCCAAGGCAGGCGGATCACAAGATCAAGAGATCGAGACCATCCTGGCCATGGTGAAACCCGTCTCTATGATAAATACAAAAAAATTAGCTGGGCCTGGTGGCACACACCTATGGTCCCAGCTACTCGGGAGGTTGAGGCGGAAGAATCGCTTGAACCCAGGAGGTGGAGGTTGCAGTAAGCCAAGATTGTACCACCACACTCCAGCCTGGTGACAAAGCAAGACTCTGTCTCAAAAAAAAAAAAAAAAAAAAAAAAAAAGTAGAAAGGAATAGGGGGCCTGGAGCTTCTGTGGGTGTTGATGGTGAAATGCAGGACAAACAAAGGTTGCCTTTTTATGCAGCTAGAATGTTTCTCAGGTAATAAATTATCTCATAGGAGCCCACCAGAAGAATAGATGCTAGTCTGCGAAAAAGTGTGCCTGCATGTGGTATCTCCTGTGAGTTAATCTTCTCTGGTTAGTGAGCTTCTTGGTGAGGAAGCTCATGAAAATTGAGCTCCTTTTTGAAAGATCAGTCTTCAGGTAGGTAAAGAAAGTTCAGAGAGAGTTCCTCACCATGCTTTGGGAGAGCAATAAAGACGGGCAGGAAAATATCAGCAAGAACTTGGTTATCATTTAGTTAAAGCATTATACTTTGGAATATCATTTTTTTGAGCCCCAACACAATTTCTCACATTTGAGAAAGAAAAATGAAATTCCAAGCCCCTCAACTGACTGAACAATTTCCCTGTGACCAAGGAGACCCCAGAGAAACTTTGGAAGCTGAGTTTCCTGCCATGGTAGGATAGGACTTCAGACATTTCTCATACCCTCTCCCTGACCAACTGCCATTAGAGGGTCTTCCCTAAGGGATAAACCAAAACCAGTCCTTTCAAAACACTCCATCCTGATAGTGTTCATTACTAGCTTATCTTTCCAAGCACAGAATAAAGACAAGATGAGATTCATTATTCTTTCACCCCTCTCTGAGATGTCTGCTTTCACTGCTCCACTTTTCTTGAAACATTCAACTTATCTTGTAAAATGTAGACTTAATGAGCATTAACTAAAGTCTCACCAGTATGTAACCATATACCTCACATCCCTTTCTAAGGAAAAATGTACAGATTTCAAACCTCCTGGGATCATTTTGGAAAACAGCACCCACCAATATGTCTGTGACTCCTATTTATCCTGGATACATCCTCAAGCAGTCTCAGTAAGCCTCCACTGATTAAGACACCTTCCTGAATTACTCATTTTGATGTCACGTCATTCATAAAACATCTCCAATATGTGGTAATTCAGTTTGAACCTCCACATTTTAAAATCAAATGATACCACAATAGCGAACAAACTGATCCACTGGGATGGGGAGGAGATAATTATTAGAAAGCTTTTCCAAACTGTGACTTATGGTTTTTCTCATCACAGCTATGCCAGACACCCACCAAATCATTATACAAAATGCCAAGTCTTCAAATATGTACCCAAAATTATTGCTGCTAAGTGTCTCTTATCTTTATCAGCTATCATCCATGCTCCCCAATAATTTCTTAAATACTATGACTTTACTTGTCCTCATTATTCTGTCTATACTTCTAGAAGATAGCTAATGTGGGTGGATTATCATTTTTTAAAATGTATTTCATCAAGAACTTAAGAAAGTATTTCAGATAAAAATAATTAGCACACAAAATAGTGCACTATTATCTCCTTTGCCTTATACACTGTGATTTATTAAACTCAACCATGAGTTTTCCAAACATTTTCTCATTTGGAACATTTAGGATTTTCATGACTTACTTTTTTCCAGGTATCCGTGACTCAACTAGCTGATGCTGAGTTTTGCAATCTTGGACATGATCAATATGAAGCGCTAGCTATTCTGGATCGAGACTTAACTTTCTCCTCTTAAATATTCAGTCTATTTTTTTTTATCTTTATTTGGCTTCTCATCACTTCTCAAAGATATTTGACATAAGTTTAATTAACTCGTTTTGGAGTTTGTTCATTGCCCTGAGAAGTAATTTGTCTGAGCCATGAGTCAAGCTCATTTAGTTGCTCTCTTACAATTTTTCTCCATATATTTGATTAATTGTGCTAATCAATTTTTCTTCTTACCAATTGGTTTCAATTTTATATTCGAATTGCAGAGAAAATAGAAGAAAAATAACAATTAAGGACTTTATTTTCTTATCTTTCAGTTTGCTTTTTGACCATGTCTATGGTCTCTCTCTTTGCTTTTTCCTCCAGATATAGCCAATAAAACCTGTTTCTCTCCTCTGCACTTTTATAAGTACTAATTATATTCTAAATGTCAAGTCTCTGTATTGCATAGGATTCTCCATATGATAGGGATAGGAGGCAGAGAAATTTTAAGCAGAAAATGATGAGTAGCTGACAAAACCCCACTCTCAAGCCTGAAACCATAGCCCAAAGTGAGAACTTACATCCCTCCTTTCCTGTTTGAATGTTTCCTTTTCCCTAAATCACCCATGTCCCTGCCTCCCATCCTATACCTATAAAAACTGACAGAGAGGAAAGAAGCTGGACATGGATGCCTATGGCTCAATATCAGAGAGAAGTGGCTTGACTCTAGAAAGACAAATGGCATAACTTTGGAGAAGAATCTGGCCAGTGATAGCCAGACTTCAGCGGGAGATTATCTTCCTGCCCTGTCCCCTTTTCAGCTCCTCTTCCCATTGAAAGCCACTTTCATCAGTAACAAAATCACCTGCATTTACCCTCCTACAATTCATGCAATCGAATTTCCCTTGGATTCTGGATAAGAGATCAGGAGACACAAGTATGGATACAAAAGGCAAGGGATCCCCTGAACTGTTTACATTTAAGCTGCATACAGATGGCAGATCAAAAAAAGCCCTGTAACACTCCCACTGGGGCTTCAGGGGTTGCAGGCACAACTCCTAGATGCTGCCACAGGCCCTGCACAGAGTTTGTTCCTACCGTCATCCAAAAGCACTTGCCCTGACTCCTTCACCGACTCACCTGTACACCCTCTTGCACAAGAAGTGAGTGCAGCAGGTGGGAGTGAATGGAGTTCGCCCCTGCTGGTGCTGAAGCAGCTGGCTGCTTCCAGCATTTGTGCATCCAGTTCCCATGAGGAGTTGAAAGCTGCAGGTTTGGTAAATGAGACACCCCTGTTGCCAGTCCTGCCAAAGGGTCAGAGAAGTATCCTTTTTCACATAGGCTATGTATATTATGTACATATATATAATATATGTTTACACAGTCATGTACTATATAAGGACATTTTTGTCAATGACATATTACATGTATGATGAGTTATATAATATTATTATGGAACTGCCCTATATAGGTCTCTCATGTTTATCTTTTATAACGTAATTTTACCATTTCTTTTCTATGTTTAGATATACAAACACCATTGTGTTATAGCTAACAGTATTCAGTACGGTAACAAGCTGTATAGATTTGTAGCCTAAAAACAAAAGCTATACTGTATACCTTGGATATGCAGTAGATTATACTATCAACATCTGTACATATACCAGATTTGTGTAAGTACACTCTCTGATGTTCAAACCATGACAAAATAACCTAAGAACACACTTTTCAGAGCACGTCCCTATTGTTAAGTGACATGTGACTATATACATACACACACATATATATGGGGGGAGGGATAGAGGAGTGGGGAGGAGGGATAGAGGAGTCGGGGAGAGAGAGAGTTATTATGGGAATTTATTTCTTAGGAGAGAAAGAATTGGTTCAAAGGATTTTGGAGGCTGACAAGTCCCAAGATCTCCAGGGTGAGTTGATAAGCTGAGGTCCAAGGAAAGCCAATGATGTAACTTTCAACCTGAAGGCCAGCACCCTCAAAAATCTAATAGCCAATGTTCCAGTGGGGTCTGTGGTGGGAAAAACATTGATATTCCAGTTTGAAGGCAGGCAGAATAAATTCATTCTCATTTAAGGGAGAGTTTTTGTTTGTTTCTTTTGGCTGTCTTGGCTTACAGCCATGATTTCACTCTAAAACTGTTGAATGGCAGGTACTATTTCTTTTTCATCAATGTATTCCTTGTTTCAAGAAAACTGAAGGAACATATAGTAGAATCTCAGTATTCATTTTATCATATGTGTTGACTATAATTTATGCATTGATTAGAGATAACATATGGTGACCTGGGTCATAATTCCCTTTTTATGTGATTAAAATCCAGATTTATATTAAAGAAGTGGAGAGAGAGAGACTATGATAAAGAGATAAGAGACAGAACTAATTCATTTCTTCAATACAAACAAGTCATCTGTGGGAAGAGAAATGGGATATTCCTTGTTCATAGTCCTTTAATGATAAAATCATGCAGTCAGCCCTCTGCATTCTCAGGTTGTGCACAGTGGATATAAACAATGGCAGATGGAAAATATTTTGAAATCCCAATAAAAAATAAAAATACGTGGTCGGTGAGGTGGCTCACGCCTGTAATCCCAGCACTTTGGGAGGCCGAGGTGCGTGGATCACGAGGTCAAGATATCGAGACCATCCTGGTCAACATGGTAAAACCCCATCTCTATCAAAAATACAAAAAAATTAGCTGGGCGTGGTGGCGCGTGCCTGTAATCCCAGGTACTCAGGAGGCTGAGGCAGGAGAATTGCCTGAACCCAGGAGGCGGACATTGCAGTGAGCCGAGATCGCGCCATTGCACTCCAGCCTGGGTAACAAGAGCGAAACTCTGTCTCAAAAAAAAAAAAAAAAAGGAAAAAGAAAAAAAATACACAATTTAAAATATTAAAAATAAAAGCAATACCATGCAACAGCTATTCAGCTAACAGATTAAATGTTTTATGTAATCTAGAGATGATATAAAGAATATAGGAGGATGTGCATAGTTAACATGGAAATATTGTGCCATTTTATGCCAAGGACTTGAGTATCCTTAGATTTGGGTTTCCCAAGTGTTACTGGAACCAGTCTCCCATGGATATATAGGCAACACTGTACAAATGGTTCCAGGTTTTCTCCCACTTTGAAATGTAAACATGTCTCTGCAGGAATAACTGTCTTTTTCTGTAGATTTTTATCTATTCAATTATCCTTTAACTTCCAAGAATTTTCTTTCAGCACAGGTTTTTGTGCAAAGTTGCTTTGGCCATTCCAGATCTTTCAGATTTTCAAATAATTGTTTAGAATTAGCTTGATAATTTCAGTAGCAAGAAAGCCTTGATGGGTTTAGAAATTGCATTGAATTTATCAACAAATCTAGATGGGGGGTGGAGGTGGGGATTGAATGTTAACAATATTTAAACTTCTTAATCTATGACCAAGTTATAGCTTTCTTTTTCTTTGGGTCTCCTTTAATTTCACTCAGTAACATTTTGTAGTTTTCACTTGTCACATCATAATGCATATGTTCTGTCAAATTTATCCCTAAGCATTTAACATTTTGAAGTTATTATTAAAAAATTCTAATAAAATATTTCTGATTTTCATTGCTAGTATTTAGAAATACAATGGGTTGTTGTATGTTGGTCTTGTGTTCTATAAACTTTCTGAAATCACTGGTTAGTTCTAATAGCATTGCTTTTTATTTACTTTTAAAGATTCTATTAGATTTCATCAGATTTTCTTTGTAGGCAGTTATGCTTTCTGCAAATAAGACAGTAAGACCATTTTCCTTTTTCATAAACCTAGATGCTATTTGTTTCTTTTTCTTCCCTTGGTCAATGGCTGTAATATCCAGTACATGGTAAATGAATATCCCTCTATTTTTCCTGATCTCAGTTGGACAGCATTAGCATGAATTTCATCATTAATTATGATATTAGATGTATATTTTGCATATGTTTGTGTATTAGTTGTTTGTTGCTCCTGTAACAAACTACTGCCCACTTATTCACTTAAAACAATACAAATGTATTGTCTTACAGTTGTGAAGAACAGAAGTCCTAAAAGACTCACTGCATTAAGAAACAATGCGTCATCAGTACTCAAAGCTCCCATGCCCTCCTGAGGCACATCACTTTTCAGGAACTGAATGCAGGATATGTTCTGCTGTCCAGAAACTCCTCAAACCCAGTCATTTTTTCAGTTTTTTATGGAGGCTTCATTACATAGGCATGGATGATAAATCATTGACCATTGGTGATCAACTCGATCTTCAGCACTACTCTACTCCCCAGAGGTTGAGTGTAAGGCTGAAAGTTCCAACCCTCTAATAATGCATAGTTTTTTTTCTGGTGACTGTCTCTTATCCTGAATTGGTCTAAGGGCCCCCAGACACCAATCAACCCATTAGCATACAAAAAGAGAAACTTGGATGATCAAATATATATTTCACAAAATCACAGTTTGTTAACACAGTCAATTATATTTCATGATTTTAAATGTAAAACAACTTTGCATTTCCAAGATAATAATCATGGCAAAATATTCTTTTCATACATTTTTGGATTCTATTTGATAAACTTTAAACATGTCTTTTCATCTATATTCATATAACATACTGAACTATAACTTTTATTTTTTACAATATGTTAGAATAATGCAGTTCTCATGCAAAGAGTTCCATTCTCTTCAATTTTCTGAGTTTTTATAGAATCACCACTATTTATTCTTCAAATATTTGGTATAATTCTCTAGTGAAATATTTAGGAATAAAGAGGATTCTTCATGAGAAAGATTTTAACTAAAATTTTACTGTTTTTAATAGATATGAGACATCTAGGTCAC
The DNA here is from genome assembly GCF_049354715.1 of Callithrix jacchus. NCBI lineage: Eukaryota > Metazoa > Chordata > Mammalia > Primates > Cebidae > Callithrix > Callithrix jacchus. The sequence goes on from NC_133522.1 coordinate 28,580,587, forward strand.
CTATTTCTACTTCAATAAAATTTGGTATTATCATTCAAGGAAATTGAAATATTGAACTCAAGTTGTTAAATTTATTTGAATAAAGTTCTTCCTAAGTAAACAAAATTAAACTTTCTAAAGGGGAATAATGTTTATTAGGAAATAAGGCATTTCAATGGGAATACATATGCCATATTAAATTACGTGTGTTTAGAAACATAAGGAACAAAAGCTTTTAAAGGGAACATGAAGATTACATAATTGTTTTGACATAATTATCTGTGGCTGCAAAGATCATTAACAAGGATGATGTCAGTCCTAGGATGGACAGGCAATTGCTGGACGGAAGTCTTTAAAGAATTATTTTTTGTGTTAGTTTGTGATGGCCTTTGTGTAAGGCTGCAGTTTTAGCACTCTTTTGATATGGTCTCTGTTATCAGGCACACAGAATGAGAACTTTAATACCTGTCCCAGGCTCTATTTGTCAGCGTTTCTTTTCCCTTCCTTCCTCCCTTTCTTCTTCTTTTTTTAAAACTTTATTTCCATGGGTGAACAGTTGGTATTTGGTTACATGAGTAATTTTCTTCAATTAATCGAGACTTGATTTATGGTGATCTGTGAAAGTTTGTGTACTCATTCCCTGACCAGTATACACTGTACTCAGTTTTTAGTCTTATTTCCCCCTACCTCCCACCCTTGCATTTTGATTCTGACAATTTTCACAATATTCCCTAGTTGTGTAATCATCTAGAGTTTTGTTAACTTTCTGACTTTTAAACTGATTATTTGTGAGTTGTCTTCTTATTGATAAGACTGGCTAGAGATTTATCAATTTTATTGATTTTCTCATAGGACCAGTTTTGTTTTTATAGATGTTTTTACATTCTTGTGATTTTTTACTTCATTAGTATCTATTCTGACTATCATTATTTCTTCTTATTGCTTTAGTTTGGGTTATATTTACAGTTCTTATTCTATTGTTTTGTGATCAGTGCTAAGGGCATTGTTCTTAGATTTTTTTTTCTTGAATGTCATTACTTTCCTCCTTAGTATTGCTTTAGCAGCATCGCACAATTTCCAATATGTTGTCCTTTTTTTCTGTTGTGTTCAAAATATTTTCTATTTTCACTTTTGATTTATTTGACACATGTATTATCACACAATTTCCAATGTGTCGTCCTTTTTTTCCATTGTGTTCAAAATATTTTCTATTTTCACTTTTGATTTATTAGACACATGTATTATTTAGAAGTGTGTTCTTTCTTTCCATATGATGGGGAGAATTTCTGTAGAGCTCTCTGTGGTTTGCTTCTAACTTAGACCTTTGGTTACTTCCAAGGATTACAATCTTCCTCAATTACTTGATTTATGGTCCAACTTGGTAAATGTTTCATGCATACATAAGAAGAATATACATGTTGCTGTTGTGAATTGGAGTGTTTTATAATTGTCAATTAGGTTAAGATGATTTATAGTGTCCTGTGAATATTCTATATCCTCATTCATTTTTACTCTTTGTTCTCTCAATTGTCAGATGAGAATTTAAATTTCTAACTATAATTATAAATTTTATTGTGTGTTAGTTTTAATTTCATGTAATTTAAAGCTATGTCCTCCTGATAAATTGGCACTATTAACATTATAAATTTATCTTCCTTATAGTCAGTAATAGCTTTTGCTCATTTTTTATATTAGATAGTCATTTCATCTTAATTTTGACCAGCATTTGTATGATTTATTTTCTGAAACTCTTCTATTTGTGGTTTTAAACTAATAGCTTTTAATTTTTTGCAAGCTGCATATTATTAGAGCTTGCTTTTAAATGCAATCTGAAAATCACTGCCTTTTAATTAAAGTATTTAAGCCATTAAATGTAATGCATTATTGGCATAGTTGGACTTATGTTTTGCTTTATGCTATTTAGATTTGATTTGCTTCATCATTTCTGTTTCATTTTTTCCTCTTTTCTACAGTTTTTTAGATTATTACTATTACTATAAATTCATTTTTCCTCCTCTATAATTTATTTAGTTATATCTCTTTATTTTGTCATTTTTATGGTTACTTTAACTTGTCTCAGTTCAGATGAAAGAGATATTATATCACTCAATATAGTTCATAAGATCACGGAGTGAGTCCCTACCCAATGTCATCAATAGATTCTCAAAAACTGACTTCACATGAAACAACATGCAGAAAGTGGTTGAATAATGACATTTCACTCAATATAGTTTTAACACAATGTTGATGAGGAAGAAGTCAATTTCCTTATATATAGTTTATTTTAAAGTCACACTTTTCCAGAACATATCGAGATTAGGTGAGGACTTACTACACTTTCCTTTCTTTTTTCCTGGTGTTTTTGAAAATGTTGTTATACATTTGACATATACAGTTGCTCCTTGAAAAATCCAGAGGTTAGGAATGTCAACCCCCATGCAGTTAAAAATCTGCATAGAACATTTGATTTTCTAAAAACTTAACTGGTAATACCTGTTGACAGGAAGCCTGACCAATAACATAAACAGTCAATTACCACATATTATATATGTTATATGTTATGGTAATCTTACAATAAAGTAATCTAGAGAAAGAAAAATATATAAAGAAAATGAGAAGAAAAAGAAAATACATTTACTATTTATTAAGTAGATCATCCTAAAGATCTTCATTCTTTTTGTCTTCAATTTGAAAGCTAAGGAGGAGGAAAAAGAGAAGGAATTGTTCTTACTGTTCAGGTGTTCAGGAGTGTAACAGGCAGAACAAAACCTGTGTATAAGTGGATCTGCATAGTTTAAACCTGTGTTGTTCAAGGATCAACTGAACGTGTGTGTATTATATATGTAAGTGTGTGTGTGTGAAACATATGTATTTGACATATATGGGCTATAAACTTCACAGTACTTTATTTTAATCTGTCAATTATCTTTTGAGGAGATTTGATTAAGACATGCAACTCATTTATTTATCCCTATAGTTACAATTTCTGGTGCTTGTTATTCCTTAAGGATAATCCCATATTTCCATCTGGCATTATATTTCTTCTCTTGACACTTATACTTGTTTTAACATTTCTTGTAGTGTTTGTCTGCTAATAGTAAATTATTCCAGCTTTTGTATATGAAAAAATATATTTATTTCTTTTTCATTTTTAACAAAATTTTATTTTGAAACACTCATGTATTGCCAGAGAGTGAATATATATTTCCTTATGAGCCCTTTGCTATGTTTCTTCCAAATCATCTTCTAAGACTAGAAAGACTATAAAAACAAAGCTGTGTGTTTAAACATGCAAGCTTGCTAATTTCAAAGTCAGAAAACAAGCAGAGAAAGAAAGAAATGAGGACTCTGAGAGTAATAGAAATGAAAAGTTTGACCTCCAATGTAAGATCTTGCTGACTTCTTGAAATTAAGATCAGAAATTAAGTTCTGAGCAAAGACTGCAAAAAGGCAATGATGGATCATATATAAACTTGATGCTTAATGAGGTGGAATGAAGCATATACAGCCATGTAGCCAAAATGTTTGGATATATGATACAACTGAAATTCAAATCTAATGCATCTTACTCTCATTAAATAGTTCCTATTTCTTAGCTTCTGTTTTATTTTCTCATGTGTTTAGGTATCTATGTGACATTCTACATAATTTTAGCTTAGTTTTGCAGTTCACTAATTTTCAATTAAGCCTCATTTAATGAGCTCTTTAACAAATTCATTGTTTTTAATACAAAATATATAAGTATATGTATATGTTAATATATGCACATACACATAAATATACGTACAATATTTTTTCCCTTTTTTGACGGAGTCTGGTCCTGTCACCAGGCTAGAGTGCAGTGGTGAGATCTTGGGTCGCTGCAACGTCTGCCTCCCGGTTTAAGTTATTCTTCTACCTCAGCCTCCTGAGTAATCACTGTACCTGGCCTGTTTGTTTTTTTTTTTCTTTTTTGAAGTTTTAGTTATTAAGCTGACTATTATGTATGTATGATTAATTATATATTTTTGTGATCCAATTTTTTACATAGAAAAGGCCCAACTTTGTAATAATTATAAATTTGGGATGACCTTTTGTTGTACAAGTCAGACTCAAGATAATGGGATTAGCTATTTTCCTTATAAAATTATCTAAGATGCATTACTTTGTTACGACGACTTTATTTTTGGTTTATAATCTATGTTTTATTTATTGACATTGTTGTCTTGATCTTCTGACCTCATGATCCACCCACCTCGGCCTCCCAAAGTGCTGGGATTAGAGGCGTGAGCCACAGAGCCTGGCCAATAGCATTGAATTTTAACATATTCAATTAATCCTGCAGCTGGGCTCTTTGTTAGGCAGTTTTGGACAAAGATTCTCTATTTTCTTTCATATTTCATATTTCATTGCTGAAGCTGGCATAAACGGTATGTTTTACAAACTATTAACAAAATCCTGAGAGCCGGTTTTAAAGTAAAGGTGCTGAATATATGTTTCAAACTACTGTATTTTCCTGTTGCATAATAAATAAATTACTAGTAAAATTAAATAATGCTTAGTAATATTACATTTGCGGTTCAAGGCCTGAATGTTGACAGTATCAAACATGATAATGTTATATGTTATTTTCCTTGAGCTTTGAAATGGACTTGAATAATAAAATACTGATAATATAAGAAAAAGATTGTACATCCTTTTAATTCCTACAATATCTGCTGTAATTAAAAAATACTGGAAGGTGTTTTAACATCAGAGGTTGTTGAGGTTGTCAGGCTAGGATGTTGCAGACCTCTGCATTCTTCTTACCCAGCATCCTTCTCCAAAGGCTGATCCCACTTGCCTGATAGATTTATTATTTCAAAGAGCTATCCAAAACATTTTGCAAGTCCACATTCTCCTCCCATAATCCATTAATAAGGAAACACTAATTAAAATATCTGCAGTTTATGTAAGCTCTTAACTTAATAGAATGCTGTCCCTCTGTCCTTCGCCAGGTCAGTGACAGAAAAAAGTAGCCAACAAAGCCTAGTTAAGACTTATTTCTATCTCTCTCCCATTGCCTACTCCTTCACCCCTCAAAGCTACTCTTTCTGCTGAATATTGTAGGCTGGCACGACAAACTAACCAAAAACAGAAACTTGGATATTATTCCTGTCACTTCTTTCCCCTTCCTGTCCATTATTTGGTAACATTGCATGTAATAGCTACTCAATTAACATCTATTTAAACTGTACATAAATATAGCACTGATTTCATATAATATCACCTTGGTACCTGGATTTTCCACTTGACAACACTGTGAAATAATTTGAGATTATGAGATTATAATCAATAATGGTTACTGTTTTACATCTGCCATCCCGTTTGGTTGATATTAATTATGGGTTATCAGAATGTGATGTAAATAGTGTTAAATAATGACATCGTCACATAAATTATATACTGTTATATTCACTCAACCTGTTAACCTAAAATAATATGTCAGTTTTTTCCATGAATAATTTGAGAAATTACACATATTCTGTACGAAGAATAGGCAGGAATGAATCATATCATTTCTGTCACTGATTTTTATGTGTTCTGTCAAATTGTGGAGAAGACTTTCAAGTGCATGAAACAAAGACAAAACTGTTTAGAGCATGAATGGATCTTTATGTGGGAAGTATCAAGTTGTACTGAGAGCTCTTTCTGTGATTTTTTTTTTTTTTTTGAGGCAGAGTCTCATTCTGTTGCCCAGGCTGGAGTGCAGTGGCATGATCTTGAATCACTGCAACCTCTGCCTTCCGGGTTCAAGTGATTTCCTGTCTCAGCCTATGGAGTAGCTGGGACTACAGGCGTGAGCCACCACGCCCAGCTAATTTTTGTATTTTTGGTAGAGACAGGGTTTCACCATATTGGTCAGGCTGCTTTTGAACTCCTAACCTCATGATCCCTCAGCTGGGCCTCCCAAAGTGCTGAGATTACAGGCCTGAGCCACCGCATCTGGACTGTGATGCTCTTCCTCCTCTAGTACTGCCACAAGGCTGACCCCTGGCATCCCTCCACATCACTGCTTACATGTTGCATCATCCAAGACCATTTTCCGCATTTATTGTTTTCTACAATACATCTCCTCCATTTACCATTATTTTGTGTTCCTATCTTGATTTTTTAAACTGCATTTGTTATTTTAAATTAGAAGAAAACCTCTTTTATTTAACTTATTCTTTTTTGGTCTCACCACCAAAATTTAAACTACATAAAGACGTGGACTACTCTATCTTTGTTAACTATCCTAATTCCCTGACAGGGTTATACCTATCTACGTGATGAGTGAAAGTTATTAAAGTTTCTTAAATCTTTTCTGCAAAGCTATGTCTAAAATATAAATGAAAGACAAGATATCTTTTAGAACAATTATTCTTAAAGAACAATTACATTGAACAAGGTAATGGAGAAATAAATAAGTTAATAAAGAAAGCTTGGATGTTAAGATTTATGATAGAATAATGGAAAAATGGGAAACAAACCTATACATTTTCTTTTCAACTCATAGTTTCAATAAGTAGATCAGATTTTTACTTAATTAAAACAAGGAGGAGTAATATTTATTGTACTACTTTCACAATCCTGATTCTATTTATAAAATTTCTATTTACAAACAGATGGCTTAATATACTCATATTATATGAATTTCCACGTTGTCAAATTCTAATTAAGATTGTGGGGAAGGTTTGAACTGAGTTACGGATGCTAACAGTTGCTTCGTAGTGAAGGCTAACATGATAGACAATGTGTTCAAAGAGAGGAATCCCGATAAAACCAGTGGGTCACTCCTAAACCCCTACCTTGAAGATTTATTAAAATGCAGAAAGAGATTTTGAAGCTATAGAGATTTAAATTTTGTTTGGTTATAGGAAATCAGATGGTGACCTAGACATTACTTTTATTTTATATTTTTAGCACTGTTTCAG